>NC_135784.1:240369427-240669427 GCF_051106095.1 Pogona vitticeps
CACTTCATGGATGCGGACACCCTGGATGACAGCTGGAGTCTAGGAAAAGTTTCTGCACACATCTCAAGCTCTGACCTCTTATAGTCTGATTGTCATGACCTTTTAATTGGTTTTTGATTTTACCAATACGTGTGTCCATGATTTTGAATTGTGCAATGCTCTGACACGAATAAAGAAAATAATAATAAAGAAAATAAAGAAAGAAAAATTTTAGGATAAATTATTCTGGTTTTATCAATCCCAGAAATAAGCTTGTGGGAACAAGATGTTCTTTTGTTCTTTCTATTTTTAAGCCATTTTTGAGAGTGCCTATACTGCTGTGCCTGCCTAGGAGAAATAAATTGCAACTATTACTGAGCTTGAGCTTGAGATGCCATGAGAAACGGACTTCTTCTTTTCCTTCTGTTCCCAATTTTTAATTCATTTTAGAACATATAGCTGTTCTACATTTCTGATGAGAAGGGAGTATAGATGAAAAAGCAGCTCGAGGACAGTTCCAATTAAATCTCTTTCAGTGCATTTATTTATTCGCTGCACTGAGCTGAATGGAACTGGACCAAAAAATCAAAACGTTGCCAGAGTTACTTTTTCTTTCTTTGCAATTCCCAGAATCATCCAGCTAGCATGCTTTGTTGACTGGTGGATGGTAGTTCTAGTCTAGAAAAAAATAATCTTTTTGAGTTCTGCACAAGAATTTCTATGATTTTACTGTTAATCTCAAGTATTACAGAATTATTGCTGTCATCAATAGTGAGTAAGGTTGTGGGGGGGCTGTTTCCTGCTAGCACCCCCAGCAAGCCATGAGCCCCCAGATATCCAAATAAGACCCTTGGAGCCCAGCTATAGCTGCATCTGAGCTGGGTGTGGGATCTGTTGACTTGAGAGGGGGAGGGGGAGGCTGTGAAGGAGGAAGACTTGGAGGAGGGGGAGGGAGAGGAAACTTCCCTACAGCTGGGGACCAAGAGAGGCCCTGGAGGACGTGGAGTGCCAATCAGAGGAGGTGAAGTTGGAGTACGTGTTCAAAGGGCGGAGGGTGGGGGAAGAGTCTTCAGATACTGAGGAAGAGGAGGCCTGGGGTGATGCTTAGGAAGAGGTTGTGGAGAAGTACAATATGGAGGAGGCACCTGAGCTGGAGGGGGACTAGGATTAAGTCCGGCAGATCCTGGCCTTGACATTGGAGCTGTCCTCACCAGCCAACAGCAAAAGCAGTGAGCCCCACGTCAACACAGAGACCATGCTCGAGATGAAAAAGCCAGCTGACATGCCAACAGCGCCTCCAGCAACAGTAGCTGCTTTCCCCCACTCCTGTCCCAACATTGGTGACCCCCAATTCTGTTCTCACTATGGATGTACAAGCCAAGCCTCCTTGGGGATTAAGGTCTGCTGTGGAACCCACTGCTGAAGGATTCCAAGAACTCATGGGCCCCAGGTGGACTTAACGAGGGGCCCAGATAAAACTGAGATTGTGCAGGGGCCAATGACATTCACTCTGTCCCGTAGACAAAAGCTTGGAGTGGAGCAAACTCCTACCCTTGTTGGTTCTCTTCCCCCAGTTCTAATAGCTGTGGTTGAATTTAATCTGGACCCTATATTTAGTTATGGATAGGGGCATGGAGGAAGGGTCACCTGCCAAGCCCACTAGGGGCAGGGATGGTGGGGCTCACCTTTAAAATTAACATATACCTCCTACTTCCTTGAACAGTTCATACATACTAAAAAAATCATGGATTTTCTCTAGCTTTTCTATTTAAGTGCATCGTTTAGATAAGCTTCTATTTTTGTATGTGTCTTCCATAAATATGGATGTTCTTATGTAATTCTTTGTGTTTGTTATCATCTTCTTTCTTTCATTATCATCTCTCTTTCATTAACTCTGATATTTCTTCAGTCATCTCTTCTTTTTCCCCTCCTCATTTCCATTCCTTCTTTTGAAGTTTTTTTTTTGGCCACATGTATTATTTCTTCTGTAGGGACGTGGTGGTGCTGCGGGTTAAACCGCAGAAGCCTCTGTGCTGCAAGGTCAGAAGACCTGCAGTTGTAAGATCGTATCTGCGTGACAGAGTCCCGTCGCTTGTCCCAGGTCTTGCCAACCTAGCAGTTCAAAAGCATGCAAATGCAAGTAGATAAATAGGTACCACCATGGTGGGAAGGTAACTGCGTTCCATGTCTAGTCGCGCTGGCCACGTGACCACAGAAGATTGTCTTCAGACAAACGCTAGCTCTGTGGGTTGGAAATGGAGATGAGCACCGCCCCCGGGAGTTGGACACAACTAGACAAATTGTCAAGGGGAACCTTTACCTTTACCTATTATTACTTCTGCCAGTTTAAAACAAGTAGCATTTAATATCTGAGCTATATGAATGTAGTGTGTTATTGATGCCTTCCTTATCAACATACATACCATTGGATCACTTAGTTGTTCAATTCTGGGTTCACTTTTTTTGTATTTTATTTAATTCATGTGAAGATTATGAACTGAATTTAGAATGTAATGTTGGTGACTACAAGTTCTTCTGCTTCTCCTCCTTCTCCTAGTGCCTATAGTCCAACAAAATATAAGCAGTTTTCTTTTGCCTATTTTACACTAAAATCCCTCAATATGAAATTTAAGTTTTGCATCTTCATAGCATTTGAACTGCTTTGGTGTCTTTATAAAGAGATCATTTAAAAATTACAAAGATTTTCTGTGCTTTCTTCATCTTTATAAGCAGTTGGGCTGCTTTAATGCTGAAGTCTAGGATTTCCCTTTATGTAGATCAGCATTAACCCTCTAAGGATGGAATGAAGATTATTACAAATGCTTTTGTTACTGTGATTGCAACTATGTAATGCTGCTCTGTGTTTTTATTGCTTGAATAAAACAGTATGCCCAATCGTATTTGGCCAAACCCTAGACATACTTTTCACTTTCTCCAAGGATCTGAATGTTTATCATTTTCAATTATTTTATTGTACTCTAGACTCTTCCTGTCTCAACCATATTCCATTGTGCATTCCAAGTTCCTAATATAATTTTCAGTCCAGAGATTATTAGCACTCCGTGGGCAGTCTAAGGATTGCCAGAGACTAAGGGCTTTTTATGTTTCTGTAGCCATGTTGAGCATACCTGGCAATGTGGTGGTCTTAATTTCCTCATCTCAGTGCTACATCTGATTGCAATGGTTACCATCACACCTTCAGTTTTCTGTAACAAAGCCTAACCTTAGGTGCATCCTGCATCTAAGCTCTCCATTTGCTATAGACATTGCTGTCCAACATTAAGTGGTGTTTAGGATTTATTTAATTCCTTGAAACTTTGTGGACATTTTGTCAAGCTCCTCACCCCAAAACTGCTGGCTTTTTCAGGGGTCAGGCTAATGAACTGTCACCCAATACTCAGTTTGGCTCAGGTGTGTGGTGGCGCTACTCATCAAAGTTAATTCAAAGGCTCACCCTCCCTGAGTTTCAAGTGTTCACTTCTTTTAAAAAGAACATGCACACAACTAATTACAGAAACACAACTAATTTCAGACACAGTGACCTCTCTGTTTACAAGACTGGTGAATTGTTTAGTTGAGCCTTGTGGCACAGCGGTTAAAATGCAGCACTGCAGCCAAAACTTTGCCAATGGCCCGGGTTCAATCCCAGGTTTCAGGTTCTTTCGGCCCTCCATACTTCCAAGGTCATTAGATTGAGTATCCAGCTCACTGAAGGGGTAATGAGTAGCCTACATAATTAAACTGTAAACTGCCCAGAGAGTGCTTTAAGTTCCATGGGGCAATATATAAGCAGCACACTCTATTGAAGGGCATGTACATTCCGTATAACAAGGATAACTGGATGCAGTGAACTAGATGCAAGATTTCTCCTCTGCCCTTAAGGATCCTTACGAAGATTCTGCCTGAGCCCAATTTTCAGGGAACCCATAGGCCAAAGCTCACCCCAACCCCTTTCAGCAGCCCCTCCTGATTTTTTGTGCAGTTTTTCTGCAGGGGCTGAAGATGGACTGCCATTTAGAAGAAGGGGTGCTAAGCGGCAGAGGGTGAGAAGGTCTCTGGCCTTGCACCCACCCACCCAATGTTTATTTCCACTGCATTGTGAAATGGATTATAGTGTTTTGGTGGGCTTTGTATGAGGGGATGTGCTTAAATTATTGTTTCAGGGACTTAAACAGACCTAGACCATACTTTATGGATCCTGGAAATTGTAGTCCAAAAATATTTCCAGGGTCTGCTTCACATCACGGCCTGTCTCCTTGTGGATATGGATAAGATGTTATCTCATTCTACATACTGGAGAATGTGTATGCCAGATGCTGTTGAGGAAGAATTCTCACCCGTCTTGGCCATTAGCCAATAGTGGCATGATGGGAGTTTGCAAGATCTGTCAAGCCACATTCTCCTTGTCTCCGAGAAGCTAAATTGGACTGTCTGATGAATCTTATTTGAACACAAGGAATGGGATTGTCCTTCAGTTTTCCTGAAGGTAGCTAATCAGTTTAGGAGACACGTCAGATCATGAGCAGAGTTTGGAAGTAACATAACACAGTAATAGTCATTGCTTGTAAGAAGTATCTTTTTTGAGAGAGGGGCAATGAGGAGGTAGTGGCATGTTTTCTACTAAAAATGTAATGCCGGTCACTGTATTGCAATATCAATGTAACTTAGCTGTTTCTTTTGTTATTAGAAAAAAGGAATTAATTACAATTGACTACAGAAATTGCAACTACAGATGTTTATTACTGGTCACTCTTATCACAAATGGTACTTATCCAGTACCAGGGTGTGTTATCAACAATAGGGGTGTGTACAGCTAGAATTTACACTGTAATTATCACTGCCAGTACATTCTGCATTTAATTTCTTTTTAACAAAATTCACTCGAGTCCCTAACTGTGTGCACTGTGGATGTAGTTTCATATCTGGATAACGCTGCATGCATCTGACAAAGTCCATGGAAACTCATGCTACAAAATATGTGTTAGCCTTAAAGGTGCTGCTAACGACTTTTCTGTTTTTGCTGGGATAGACCAATATGGCCACCATTTTGAAAACGGATGTATGTTGCATTTCACCAATTGTATATTTGGGATAGGGAAGGGGTAGAGGAGAATCTTCCATTGCAAAAAAAAAAAAAAAAATCAGAAACTTTAAAGTAAACAATAAAGAGGCAAACCAACAACAGCAAAAAATTAATACAGTTTTCTTCTAAGCTAGAAGCCTGTCCCCACCCTCTTATCTTGTACAGCACTTCAAAAACAATCATTTGGAAGCTTTGGCATTATAAAGTTACAGCTCTGCCCTGCCCTCCTCAAAAGCCACTTGGAGTCTGTGTACTGCACTGCTTTAAATCAATGGCATTGCCATTCATTTTGAAGCTAATATGAAATTGTTTCCATGGGAGATTTGTCTGTAAAACAACCTTCTTGAACTGGTAGTCCTTATGCAAGCAAAATTAAAGAAACCTGGCTCTCAGTTACCATAGCAATGAACGTGCCTCAGGAACTGAGGAAGAAGAATGAAAAGTTCACAAATGGAAATGTAACATACAGCAAGTCAGGTAACAAGTATGTTAACTGATGGCTCCCTGGGCACATCAAGAAAGTAAATAGGAAGAGAATGTTTAAATCCTTAGTGGTTGCTAGGTAAAGATGCAGTGGAGATAATCCTCACCCTTTCATTCTCTTTTCATTTTATGCACTACAGCTGCGGAAACCCAGGTTAAGAAGGAGCACTTGACAGAATGAAGTGGCTGACTCAGGCAGTATATTTTAGGTGTCATCAAAGTGCAAGGGAAATGGTTAGTTAATTAACTTTTTTTGTTTAACTGGAGATAATGAAGGTTAATTTTCCTGAACTGTAGCCAGAATCTTATTGGTGTTTTGCCTGAGGTTTGCAAAACTTGCCACTAGTTATGGTTAATTGCCAAGGTGGCAGAACATGTCTCAGTCATGTGTCTGGTCACAAGCCTGCTTGCCCAACTGAGACTTACCTTGGCACCCCATCAATTAGCTGTAATTAGCCACAGCAAGTTCCACAAACTTTATGCAACCATCCAGAAAATTCCAGCCAATGATTCCCAGAGGATCCCAACCAATGTGGACACTGGCCATGCTGATTGGGACTTGGTTACTTTTCTCAGCTCTGAAATGTTATTGGGAAGAATGAGATGTTATGTAAGATTTTGCTCATCTGCCAAAATAATAGCTGCATTTGGGACCACTGGACCACTTGATTTTGGACAAGTGAGTCAGAATTTGTGACTCTAGTACCAAAGTGTGGTGGGCTAACCCTGAGATTTGAAGACCAACATGTGGGCTGGAATGGGGTGTATGTGTGTGAACATCCAGAGAGACACAGACTTGAAAGGAGAATGTGAAGAAAGTATATTGGTGTAAAAGGGAATAACTTAAGTATGTGAGGAATTGTTAAATAAAGAGGCATCAGATTATACAGATCAGCTATCAGAATGGAAATGTTTGTAGGATAGGAAGATATTAAATGGTATTGCTATAAAGTGCAACGCTATTACATGCCAACAGTGGACAAAATGCAGCTCTGGCAATCCTCAAGGCTGACCCATTTTTCTGGGTCCTTTACTTTCTTATGGGGGAGAACTGCCATTCCTAAGTCTCCAGGAGCAGCAGTAATCTTTTGAAATAATTGCTGCCCTCTGCTCACCATTTTAATCTACAAATGTCAAACATCCCTTTTTCAGAACACCCCGCCATCTTCTGGTGTGTGTGTGTGCGTGTGTGCCTGTGTGCATGCGCACACGTGCTGACATTTTTGATGATCCGTGTGGCCCGCAGACTCACCAGAGTTGCCCCTTCTTACTACATGGAGAATATATTTATGGAATAAGCTTTCAGGGAATAAGCAAGTGTTTAATTTGTCTTTGTTTCTCTGTATTTCTTTTGTTGCATTTTAGCAGACATTTGAAATCTACAATTTTAATTATTGTAAATTGAGATGTTTATAATTTGTGAGTTTAGGTTTGTGATTTTGAGCATTTGTTTTCTGTGTATAATACATGATTTTAAGTGTCAGTGGCCCTAAGCAGTTATGAGGATCAGCATACTCGTTGCACTATGTCCAATCTTAAAGCAGTAGTTTCTACTTCTGAAGTGAGTCGTGTGAGGAAGAAGGCTGGCTTAGCATTCTAATTCTCCCTCTGTGTACTGCTGGCTACCAACCTTATCACACAAGTTACTCAACCACGGAGTGGATTACAATGTCATATTTAGCCCACTAAGTAGGTAAGCTGCTGAATAGGATTTTCAGAATCTTCAGAGGGTAAGGTTGTTTATTTTCAATTTAAAATTATGAACACAACAAATATTATTACATGAAATGTGATTTTACTACATTTGCAGGTTTTAAACCTTCACTCATTCTTCTGATCTTGATGTAGATATGAAGATTGTCCCTTTGATTCTATGCATTATGGCATTTTCCATTATTTTGAGCCAATTTGGCATGAGATGAAGGGAAGTCCATTCCAAACTGTGATCATCACATTCATGGAAGTCAAACTATTCCCCTTATAGAGATCACTGTCCCATTGCACCAAAACTTGCCTACCATTCTACCTTCTCAGAGGGGCTTTCTAACCCTTATTCCCACCAGTGTCTTTCATTAGCATTAATAAAAAAAGGGTGTGAAGCATTACCTGCACCAGAGAGTTTTTATGGTGTGCAATAGGGCTTTTCTAATATTTTGGACAAGAATTGGACAAGGCTTGAGGAAGGAGGGAACCTGCATCTGAAAAAAAGAGAGATTAAGTTGATTTTGTTTTTGGGTCAAGTGGAATCAAAGTCATATAAAATGGAAAGCTGGTGATGGAGCTTGATGCAGGCATGAAGTAAAACACCTGCTCACTTGGTACTCTAAGCAATAAACAGCACAATTCTTTAGCGGTCTATTCAGTGCCGTTTATTTCAACAGGGATTGTTACGAAGTAAGCAGAATTACCCAGTGTGGTGTAGTGAGTAGAACAATGGACTAGAACTCAGGAGACCCAGGTTTAAATCTCCACTTGGACACAGATACTCACGGGGGGGAGGGGTAGAACTGGTAAAATAATTCATAAATATCTACACTTAGAAGCCATATTAAGATCGCTATTAATTGGTTTTGACTAGACAGCACAGAACACACACAAGTAGAATCAGGGCTGCAGCCTGTATTACATGCATATGTTATGGTTACACACACAACACTCAGTTCAATTATTGATCTGAGTGCTAATTGAGCCATTGAATTGACAGAAATTTGGTAACTCTACCTTTGAAAAGAGACCAAGCGGACGTGTAGGGATGATCTTGCTTACTCTTCCACCAACAGTGTTCCAAGTGAAGAAATGTGTCACCTCATTGCCATATAAAGGCAAGATAATGGTAATGAGCTTTACACTTTCTATGACTTTGCTACTAGTTGAAAGTAAATACAGTGGTTCCTCCGCCTGCTAAGTCTCAGATGAAAGTTTTTTAACAAAAAATTATGCACAACTTCCTAATCCTTATACTCACTCTTTTAAAATCCTGCAGAGGATTTACCTAGGGGTGTTTTTATGCATCTTGCCTACAAAACCACAAAAAAATTATAGATAGTCCTTTAAATAACAAGAAACAAAACCCCAACATTAAATGCATTTGCCACAAAACCACCTGCACCTAAAACTGGTCTGGCTTGGTTCTTTCAGGAGGTGCTCCTATGCCAGGAAATGTCATCTGATTCTGAGCAGGTGAAAGAAGCAGGTTTCAGGGCAAACATATCCTCTCCCAGTGCCTTATTAGGTAGGGGTTTGTGGAAGTTTCTTCCATGTAGATGGTGCCAACTTCCCTTAGCACATTTTGCCACACAGGCAGCGGAAATCAAGGTTGTTGTGGTTTGTGGGACAACCACTGAACTGCAGAGCTTGAGTGGACCCTCAGTCTGGATCCAGTCCAGCCCCTCTCAAGGAGGAACAGTGGGGAATTGAACTTCCAACTTCTGGCTTTGCAACCAGAGAACTAAGCCACTGAACTGTGGATCGATACATTCTTACACCCCATTGCAAAATAGTTTTAAAAAATCTTACAAATAAAAAGTCCCTTGATGCTTTGTTCATCAGATTTGTAGAGAAACTACAAGCGGAATTAGTCCCTATTATTTTGCTGCCTGATGCACAGGAGCAAAATTCACTGTATCCTTGGTCACTCAGATTATTTTACTGCCTGAAGGATAAAATCTCATAAGCACTTCTTCTTATTCTTTGCAGTAAAAATAAAGCAATAATAAATTTACAGATCTTTAATGATACCCCAAACCTGCTGCCCAAGGCAGCCAGCTCATTTTCTTTAATGATAAGACTGGCCCTGACTATAACCCTTACAACAGGTCATATTATTAAAAATGCAACGGCAGTCTGTGTTGTGATGCCCAGTGTGGCATTGTGGATAGAGTGACAGACTAGGAGTCAGGAGGCCTGGGTTCAAATCTCAGTCACAGAAGCTCACTGCAGGTGTGGCACTGCCAAAACCACTCTTTAAATCTCTCATTTACCTTGAAAGCCCCATCACTGCTGCTATAAGTCTATTCTCACGTGATGGCAAACAAGAACAACAATCTGTGCTGGAGATTTATTAAAGTTTAAATGATCTAGAGACAGTTGCTAGAGAACTAGTTGACTTGGGATGTTTGAGGAGCAGTCAAACAGAGTTTGGGTGTGATAAGTTACAAATGACAAGTTACTTGCAATTAGTTTCTTTTGCCAGTAATGGAGGTAAGGAAAAAAAAGTACATTATGACTTAGTGAGAAGTAATAACTCTTTCTGCAAGGCAACTATTATTATTTTTTTGGGTTTCTGTTAGAGTTACAGTGGTGCAGCCTCACTACGTAGAAGTGAAGGAAGTTCACATCATTTAAGTTTTGTCTCATGCTATTGTATTCAGATGTTTTCCCACGCCAATGGTAACTTTTTTTACTCACTTTGGAGAGACTGGAAGGCTTAATTAAAAAAAAAAACAACGGCAGCTACTGTGGGGACCTTCGGGTGATCATCATAACTAATTCACTTTTTAGAAGTAACTTTCCACACCCTGCCTAGTCATGGTTCTTTTGCAATTCACGAACTGACACCAGTTTAGGCTGCAGATCACAGGATTATTTTTCATGGTTTCTTCAACACACAAATTACACCCTCTGGAACCTGCTACAGGAAAGCAGCCTTGAAAGAAACTTCCCTGATGAAATCCTGCCACCTAGTGCTTCTTGCCCGAGAGGCAGAGAAGAAGCATTGCAATGTGATATCCACATGCAATGCTTTGAGAGGAAATGTAACGACGGCCAAGTAATAAAATAATAACTTCATCTCTGTCATATACTGAGTTTTTAATCACTGTCATATTTAAGAATTTAATGGCTAGTAGAGGACTTTGTTTAATCATACAACAGGGCAAGGTTCTCCTTTGTGAATGGAAAAATAGTGGTTATCCACAGCTGGAAAAAAATATTTTTCTGTACAGTTCTTTTAGGATCAATAAAACCCATGCCTGAAAGCTTCTTCACTACTTATTGTTTTCCTGACCAAACTGACAGCCCATTAAGTTATGTGCAGTTTGTGACTCTCCAGTTATTGGTAGACTTAATATCCGATCTGTCTTGGCCGCTGCTTTAAATGAGCAAGGATGAACATCTGGAGTTGAATAGGTTTCTTACCCCTGCTCTATAGCATAGAAAAGATTGTGGAAGATCCCATGTCACCGTATGCATTGTCTGTCTCTTACTACATTGCTACAGAGGGATAACTAATATTCTTGTTGTTGCATTTGTTAAAGTAGCATGTGCATAGTGAGTACTGTTACTGGCTGCTACAGTGAATTCCTTTCCACTGCAATTAAAAATAATACTAAACAGCAAAGAAGTGTTGTGACTTGGGATGTCAAAAATGGGGTGTGTGTGTGTCTTTCTAAAGGCAATAAGATATGCCATGGTGACATGCATTGCACCACTCTGCCGTTTAACTCAGAAGAGGTAACTGGCAAACTCCAGGTTTTTAAATAACTCCTGTAATTTATCACCACTGGCTATGCTGAGTAGGGCAGATGTGAGTTGCAGGCCAAAGAGCATATGGAGAGCCATAGCTGCACATCCTGCCACCAGCAGAGGAAAGATTGTGTGATCTGAATCAATACTATATGTCCTGTAGTGAATAGAGTGGACAGTATGTGGTGCAGTATAGTGGAATGGGTAGAGTGGCAGACTTGGAATCAGGAGACCTGGATTTAAATCTCTGTTCAACCATGGAAACTCACTGGGATGTGTGTGTGGCAGTGGCAAACAATTCCATCAATATCTCACATACCTTGAAAATTCTATCAGGGTCACCGTAAGATGGATATGACTTGACAGTGCAGAACGAACAAAACAAATGAGGGCATGGTTACACTATGGAAATGAATCAAGAGCTGGATTAGGGTTTTTGAAGTTGGCTTAAAGTCACATGGTAGTCACATGGTTTTTGGGTCAGCAGGTGCAAGGTTTCCTGCAGCCCAGTGCACATGAATGAAGACACAGACTCAGAGAGGGGGAGAGATGGAGAAGGAGAGGGAGAGGTGGGATGGCATCCAGAGGGAAGGCAACCAGTGAAGGGTAAGGAGAAATTGACATGATTGGCAGCATCTAGGCTTGTGAAGGAGGGAGTGCTTTCCCCTACCCAACCTTTCTCTGCAGCCCTTTCTGCTGATCCTGGCATTCATTACTTGACAAACTCCACAGATGCAATTGACACCTGATGGAGGTGTTCACATAGGCCAAAACAATTCAAAATAAATCAATTTCACAAGCGATTTCAACTAAATGACTCATGTCCATCTAAAAACCTCACTTTCCAACAAAAGAACTGTTTCAGAGTTTTTAAATTTCTGGTTAAACCCCTCTAGCTGCACAGCAGAAGTGCAGAAATTCAGATAGCAGAATAGCCTCAAGTTCCCCAGATAATCCATCCCTTTTCTCTTTAACTGGCCCTTACAGTTTCAATAACAGTGAGACATTGGTAGGAGAAGGAATAAAAACTTTTTTTTACTTCCAGTTGAACAGATTAAACAGCAAACTGACAAACATGACTACTTTCAGCAAACCGATTTCAACAGATTCTAGAGAGGGGAAAAGCACTGAGCAGAGGTGGGACTCCTTTTGAATTCAGAGGCAGGGAAGGAATGATTGGTTAGTGCTGGATAGATTGATAGCCCAAAAAGGTACCTCCCAACCAAACCTTCTTCAGGCAGCATACAAGGTTGTAAAAACTCCAACAAAACATACTTCCTGGGCAAAAATATATATATATCCATGCTTCCATGTGCATTGTGCAATATCCATCTGCATTGTGCGGTCAGAATTTTTAAAATAAATATCAGACATACTAAACTTGTGTTCCCTAACTGGCCTTTGAAAACACTAAGTGCCACTGGATCTTAATAATGTTATTTTATTATTTAAATCATTTATTTATTATTATTATTATTTATTGTTTAAAAGAGTTAGTGGCATCAGAAGAGTACAATTAATTGTATATTATCAGCTGCATCAAAAAATGATCTCCAACTAAGTCAGAATGAATAAAGAAGATATATGATACAGGTTTTATGGCAGAATTTATGAACTTGAAGATTGACAGCATGATAACCATTTTACAGAAAAGCGGCCTTTCTTTATACATCATTGGCATGACAAGAATCAATATAAAATTGATTCATATAAACTTTGAGTAGAATATTATGTATTTGGAAATAATAATTAGAGGCGTGTTGTCTGTTTGCCTATAAATCAAAGAAAATATTTTAAAAAGTGGATCAAAATATGTTTGTTTTGATATGTATTTACCAAAGAAGCAATCAGTAAGGCTGTACATGCTAGGCAAAGAACTGTACATTCAGAGAAAAAGATAACACTCTCTATAAAACACCCAATCATGCCAGTTAGAATAAACTTTTTAATTAACATGTTTCTCCTAGAAATGTACAGTGTGCCCTACAAAAATGCTTTGAAACATTTAAAAAAGCCAGTTCAATCATAGTGATGGCAGTGAATTGATGCTTTTTAAAATTCAAGAATAGAACAGAACATTATTACAACACAGAATATCTTTATTAACGAAAGGATCAAAATACTCTTATTTGGCCCTTGACAAATTGAATTCACTAACACTTTTCATTCTGTAACATGCAGTAACAAGACATTTTTGTTCTGCTAAAAGTGGTTATATTGAGAACTCAATTAGTTTGACTTTTCCCCCCATGACAGTCAATTTCTGATATATAAACAGTAACTGTTTCCTGTTTATAAAGAAAGAGGGATGATCAGGACAACTGGGGCTTTGGTCCAGGGTGCTGAAATACAGACAGCATAACCTACATCTGCTGGAAAAAAATGGAAGGGCATGAGCCTACCCAATCTTAGTGCTTATGCCAGACCTTCTTCAAGCAGAGGGAAGCATAGAGCAGGTAGGCTCAGTATATTACTAATACAGCCACTGCACACTCAGATTCAGGTGTTTATCCCTGTTCCTCCACTCTCTTCCCCATTCATTCATTCATTCATTCATTCATTCATTCATTCATTCATTCATTCATTCATTCATTCATTTCCCCCACATTTCTCCTAAAAAGGACCAGTCAGTCTCACATGACCCAGGCTTAACCATTAGGGCACCGAAACTGTGGGAGCTAGTTACAGCTCTCCACACCACCTACAAGCTTTCCTTAAGGCTGTTTTCCTGCTGATCATATATTTTCCCACTACTGAAAATTCTTCTCACATAGAGTACTGTATACTGATTTCCATTTTAACTATTGTGTCAGGACAAAAATAGACAATACACTGGACAGTTACAATGGAAGGTTTCATAGAACAAGCAATGTATAGGTTGGCCTTTAAAATGAAGTTCTACAAATGTCAATAATTCATGTTGGCTCTTCTCTATGAGGGGGCGATTGAGAAAACCCTCAACACCCCTTGTTTTTACCCCATCATCAAGTGACCCTTATTTCATTACCTTCCCTCAAACTATATAATTATTTGACACTATTATGATTGGGTGGTGTCAATACACCTTGTGTGAGGTGAAACTGATAAACAAGCTTAGGGAAGGCTTCACATACTGTATTTTAAAATATTGTTTAACAGGTACTCCTGGAGCATTTAAATTTAAATTTTGTAGCAATAAATATGTAGCAGCAGCAATAACTGCATGGAGTTTAACTAGCTGGAATAAATGCAATCACAAGGAATAAATAAACAACCTTGTTGTTCTTCTTTGATCCTGTAAACTGTTGCTGTGAGATCTGTTTCTGTACCTATATTAAGAGGTTTTTCTTGTACTGATAATAATGCAATGAAAGGTATTTTGTAGTGCTAACCATTGATATTAAACTTGATTCAGTAAACACTTTTCTCATTTATCAGTGACTTCATTAGGAAGTCACTGATAAAGCTACCATCCAAAAAGCCTGCATATATCTGCTTTTCCATTAATTTAAAATGATCTAGATTTTTTTAAAAAAACATCTATTCTACTACCCGAATTTCAAGAAGGACTTCTGGTCATGTGGTTGTTTTGATATAAATCTCAATTAAGAAATGTGTAATGTCTTCCATGGATTGGCACATGAAACCAACCTTGCAGTTTCCAGAAACATTCTGCTTTAGTGTTTTGGCACCAACATTTAAAAAACAAATGCCTTAAACGAGACAAAGCTCTGTCCTTCTAGTTCCATGTGTGCATTAGATAATTTCTGATAGTGGTGGGGTTAATGGATGGGCACATACTGAGCTCTTCCGCAGAAGATCTCTTAATTCCTGTAATGACAAAACTACAATCATGTTTTTTAATCCTCGGAGTAAGTAAGGCAATGCACATCCCATCTACTTGGATATATGTCCCATTGCAATAAATGGAATTAATTCCAAGTTTTTTTTAAAAAGTATATATACTTTGTAGCACAGTAAGGCAATTTTATCACAGTGGAAGAAATTACTGTATATAAAGTGCTCCAGATTTTCAACTGAAAACTCTCTTCCAGTTTTTTCGTAAGTCGAGAAGGAAAAGCAAGAAAGATTTTCTGAGCTGTTTTAAATACGCCTTCGAAATAGCGGCAAATATTTAAGTTTCTTCTTTATCACATACGTACTTATATTATGACCCAAGAGGTCAAAGATAAATATGGAGCACAAACACTTACCCATTGACTCCATTTATGCTGAAAGATGTCCTTAGCTGCCAATCTAGTTTAAACTGAAAGCAAGATAAATCTTATGTACAGCAGCAACAAGGTGAGTTTACCATCATCCTTTTCCTGTCAAATCACCAGTGAGGCAAAATGTCTGTACATATTCCTCATAGAAAAATGTCTAGAGTTTAAGGTAATGCAGTGGTCCAGCTGCAGTTAATTGTGGGTTGGTACAGAAGAGTACAACATCCAGCCAAAGTCAAGTTGTTGCTTGCTTTTAAGAAGATTTCTGTGGAACCATTTGCCCTAATGGAAAAGAGAAAACAAGGTTTAATTAAAAAAACACACACACACACAAAGTAATTTAGAACATGTTAAATGAGTTTGAGAGTATTCAAATAAAATGAGTGTTTTCCCCACAATGAGTTTGGAAAATGCAGTGAGTTTGGAAAAAGTCATGATAAAACTGTTCTACGTTTTGAGGGTGTGACTACACAGTGAGGAAAATACGAATTCACTCACATTCACTCGCCGTGAAATTGTAACAGCAAATTCCAGTTTGTATGATTTAAACGGCTGCACTAAAAGACGAGGGGAAAGGTGCTGTGTGTTTGTGTGTGTATATGCACATGTACCTTGCCCTTCTTTTCCGCATTGGTTCAAAGCAATCACATAATTTGAATTAAAGGAAAAAAGATTTGACTTTTTAAAAAGTAGAAGGGTCTGTTGTGGGGATAAGTTAAGGGTGTAGGACTCTGGGTTGATTCACATTTCCTGTTGTGTTGTGTGATCAATGGGTAGAATTGGTCTGCTCCACACCAGTAAAATTTCCCACATTTTTGTTAATGTGGTTGCCTCCTCACTCTACTTTTCCTTATAAATTATTGTTATTATTCTTACAAATGACGCTAAGCACACTTTGTCATGCCTTTACTGTTCTTCAAGCTTTAATATCCATACTGAATATCCTTTAGTCTTTACCATGACAGCCAAATTTCTAGGTTATTTAAAACAAAACCTTAAAGGCAACCTCAGAACTCTTAACTTAGGATTTGTATTGAAGTACATAATATGACTGGTGAACGCTCATTGAGAATCAGTCATCATTCCTTTTTGGCTAGGCAAACCTTCCATAGAGAACGCAATTCAGAACTAGCTTGCCCTTTCACAGTATCCAACAGGAGCTAGCTGGCTCTGCATAGTGCTGACTAGCAAAGCTCTTGTGGCAGTCAGGAGATCTGCAAAATTGAAAGATATGCTCGCAGTGGCAACCAGATTTTAGCTAGATTTTTTTTAAAAAAAAAAATCAGACATGAGCTTTTTTTTTTTTTTTTGCAAGAGCGGAAAAACTGCCCAAAGAATGATAGAGGGAATGAAAATCCAAGTATGGTTTCTATTAAAGGCCAGAGGAAGCTGAAGTTGCACTAAAGTGCATGCTCTGGAACCTGTGTCTGTAATACGCCACCATTATGTTCTGGGTCTTTCCTCTATCCATCGTCTTGCCTTTTTGCCTACTTCCCCATCCTCCGTCTTTCGTAACAGCACTTGGCCCTCCTAGGCCAATATCCTCATAAGAAACTTTCCAGTAACAGATAAAACAGGGATGACGCAATGCACCAACTTCCAAATGATGCAGCTTCCAGCAGCTCTACTTAGCATAGCCAGTGGGGAAGAGTGTTGCCATCCAACAACATTTGCTGACTCATACTTTGCCCACCACTGACCAAGCCAGGGCTAATCCATCTTCTTTAGTGGTGGTGGGGAGCTTTAGTGGTGGGGGGGAGGGAGTGCTGCTGGACAAGACAGTCCCTCCCTTCTGAAGACAATCCAGTCACACTTCCTGATCAGCAATGTATGGATGAAATGTTACCCAATTTGGTGAAGGGAAGAGGGGAGGAAATACGTAGCCAGATTTACTAATATGTTGATACAAATAGCGATCTGTACATAGGGAATGGAATGAAACCACAGATATTTAAGTGCCAACAGTTTAAAAAAAGGATCGCCAGGCAGTATTCACAAGCTCTTGCAGCATTGTTCTGTATTCCATATTTTCATAAAAGCAGTGGCTCATTTTTGTTATGTTGTTGTTGTTACATGTTATTAAGTTGGAACTGACTTATACAGACCATAATAGCTCAGTAGTTTAGGTATCTGGCTATGGAGCCAGAGGTTAGGAGTTTAATTCCCCTCCTGTGAATAGAGCCAGCCTGTGTAGCCTTGGGCTACATGTAGTCCCAGGATGCCTCCAGAAGAGGGGAATACTAAACCACTTCTGAGTATTCTCCATACAAAAAACACTGAAAAGTTTGCCATACATCATAATTGACTTGATGTATTGTTGTTGTTGCTAAGGTTTTCAAGGTAAGGTAAGGTAAATACAGCTGAGTTGAGGAAGTCTGATTATATGGTATTCTGGTAATTTGTAAGAGCAGCAATTTGACTTATCTCTGTAAATTTCAGACTCTGCCCTTTTTATAATTACCTGTTAAAGAGGTTTAAGCAGCATGCAACTATTTCTGTACTATTGCTAGTCATGTTGAAATTGTTTCCTAATACAGCAGTGCATGGATCTTCTGCAACAGATAATATTCCTGAAAATGCAAGAGAAAGACCATATGTATTAAGCAATGATGGTACCTTTCAATTACAATGCCAAACTCATAAAAAATTCATTGTACAACTTCTGATCTCATTTTTTCCACATCTATTTTTGCTTCACTTTGAAATAAAATTTGCAAAAAGCAAAATAATATGAACTGAAGACTTTCGAGTGTATATTCACTGTGATGTTAGAAATCCATTCGAGGTGTATAAATATTCTCTCATACATCCAACTGTATTTTAATTATTTAGATTTGTTCCAGATTTTGTTCCTTGCATGCAACCAGAAGGGGAACTACATTCCAGAAAATACGTAGTTTCTATTGCATTACTGAAAACTGTACTAAGGATGAAAACGAATATAATATTTAACTAGAAGTCACAATGGATTCTTTATCGGCCACATGAACTCAGCTTTCTTCCAAGTTCACATCTTGCATTTTTAAGTTCACCATTTAATATTAAAAATAGAAACATTTTATTCATTACATTTCATACTTTTTATATGCCACCTTTCTTCCATTATGGAATTTGAAGTGACTTAAACAGTCACACTTGATCCCCACTGAAACACTGACCAGATCACATTGAGACCTGCCTGACTTTGCTCTTAGATCATGCTCCAAGAACTGATGATGTTATTATATTACTTAGGTACGATCCAAACAACCCTATCTACCTTTAGCTGTTTTATGACAGAGGTTATCAGAATATGCCCACAAACCACTGCTTGTTTTCAAACTCCAAACCAGAGCTTGGAACATCATATTTATTAAAAGAAACTTTACTATTCTTATTCCTTTTGGGGTCCCAGATCTTCACTACTATTATTGTTGCTCTAGTTGTAGAAATTACTCATTGTTGTGTGTTAGATGATATCACCAGGAGACCAGAAAAACACAGGGGATCTCCCAAACCTTAGGAAAGGAACTTTTGATGGCATGGGCTGGGGGGGGGGTGCTACTAGAGGAGAATGGGTGAGGAAGCTAACTTTCAACGAGGCTTTCTCCTACCAGCACTTCTATGAATTGCAGTACCCAAGAACCTCTTGCCAGAACTTAATTATGCCAGCAGAAGATCATGAATCAGCCAAAGCTAAGCTCTTAAATATCCCACTGATTTCAGTGGAAGAGTTGGACATCCATGCGGGTAACAAAGACAATCAACTTTGCTATATCTTGCCTTTAATTTCTATTTGAAAAAATGCCGTTCTCTCTGTTTTAAAAACTCTATAATGGGATGAAATAGGTGAAACAGGATTTATCTTCCATTTTACTTCTTTCAAACTCATATATTATCCTCGGTCTATAAACTATCTGAGATTTGATGGTTGTTGTGAGTTTTTCTGGCTCTTTGACTGTGTTCTGAAGGTTCTTCTTCCTGATGCTTCGCCAGTCTCTGTGGCCGGCATCTTCAGAGGACTAGAGTAGGAACTCTGTCCATGCTCTGTGTTCCTACTCCTGTCCTCTGAAGATGCCGGCCACAGAGACTGGCGAAATGTCAGGAGGAACAACCTTCAGAACAGGGCCAAAGAGCCTGAAAAATCCACAACAACCATCAGATCCCAGCCATGAAAGCCTTCAAGAATACATAGCTGAGATTTCTTTAAAACCACTGATAAGAAAGAAAGGGAAGAAAAAAGAAAAACTGTATTATTTCAAACTATTTTGACCCCTGTTTCTGTTTGTTCCATCACTGTTGTTGCTGTTGTGTAACACTGCATGCGCGCATGCAGTGTTACACACATTCTCTAACAAACCAATATCACAAATCCCTTTATCTTGTCACTTGACTACTTAGGTAATGGTTTCTTTAAATCATCATAGAAATAAACATGCTTTCTTTAATAATCACTTATTTCCTCTCTTCCTCTTTTCCTGTCATCAACCTTTAGCTGCATCTATGTATGTGTATCTGACCCTTTACTCAGGCCCTTATAACAGCACTCATGTAGTCATTCACATGGGAAATGAACTCAGCACCACTCAGTTTGAATAGAACAAATAACGTTTTATTAACATAATAGTGCTAAATAAATGTTTATTCTGAGGCTTTAAATCCATTCAGCATGATCTTTCACTAGTATTATCTAATTCACTCCTCAGTCTCTCTCTCTGACCACTCCCTCAGACCCCACACTTGAAAAACCACCCTCTTCCCCATCTCTCCACAGCAGACTGTGTCTTGGACTTCAGACTCCACAACCATCTTCCTCCCCTAGTTTCTCCCAGCCAATCAGAATAATTCTTACCAACATTTCGTTCTCATTACTCACTGCCTATCATATATTTCCCAGACCATGTAAACAATACCTTTAACAGCACAAAAAGGCTTAATATACTACTAGTAGCTGAAGATACAAATTGAGACACACACACACACACCACTGCCATCCGTAGTACATGAAGGTAGTATACCTGCAATGCAAGCTGTCATGAAGCAGGCCACTGTTCCAGCAATCATAGCCCTGAAGGCTGTCCTTGCAATGTCTCTCTTCCTGGAGGGTGCCAATGATGCTGAGGAACACATTTGAGGAAAACTATTGAGGGTTCAAGGTGTAATGATCTAGTATTCATTCTATTGTTTTTCTAAAAGTTATAATGCTTTCTAGAGTAATTCCAACACTTACTAAAAATTTTATCTGTGCCAGATAAACTTGGTTGGGTAGCTATGAAAGATGCTGGTGAACTGCTGATAGTATTGCAATAAAGCCATACCCTGCCAAGACCACTTTGAATTTCTGGTGCCCATGAAGATACCTTTCTTACAATACCTTTTGTAACATACATATCTCCCCCTAGCTCCCTCTTGCAAATTATAAATCATATTATCTCATTTAAAGCTACACAAACATCATATTTCAGCAGAGCTGGCCACTATGCAGCTACTTTCTGGCAATAGATTTTGGTTACAAGGAAAGGGTAGTAAATCATTAATTTGTTATAAATGAATGTGGAGAGATACTTGAGGGACTTTCTGCTTGTTCTAAAATATTTTGACTGGGTTTTGTGCTATGCACCTTAATTTGGGTGGCTGACATTTGCTACTCTAACACAGGCAACAGAATACTTCGGACCGGAGTGATCAAAATGATTCAAAGCATTGTTGTTTCCATAATTTTTTTTCAAAGGCTGCACTTGATTTGTACAATTACTTCCTTCCAACTCAGCATTTTTAAATTTTATTCTAGCCTCAGATTTGCTTACAAGTAATTCAGCTATTCTACTATAATGTGTAATGGGTAGTTCTTGGTTTAAGGCAGTGGTCCCCAATCTTGGGCCTCCAGATGTTCTTGGACTACATCTTCCAGAAGCCTTCACCACCACCTCTGCTGGCCAGGATTTCTGGGAGTTGAAGTCCAAGAACATCTGGAGGCCCAAGGTTGGGGACCACTGGTTTAAGGCATCTGGCTGTGGAGCCAGAGGTCAGGGGTTTGGTTCCCCACTGTGCCTCCTTGACGGGGGCTAGACTCGATGATTCCATAGGGTCCTTTCCAGTTCTACAGTTCTGAGATTATTCTGATTTCAGGAAAAAACGAAAACACCACAAAACCAAAATAGTTTCCTAACTATTAACTAGTGAAGAGATCATATCTGCTGTAATGGCCTTGGGTACACTGTGAAGTTTTTTTTTAACTGTATCTCATTTTCTAATTGTATTTTCTCCTTACTTTGTTTGTCTAGTTCCAGAAGTATAAACTAGGATGTATCTCCATCATAACGTTTCAAGGTTCTAACTCTCAGTACTTCCAAAGTGCATTTACTTCAAAGTGCTGTAATAGTCAGATAGCAGATTATAATTTCCTTAGAAATAATTACAGTATCTGGCCAAAATTTTGGACTTGACAAAAGCTCGTTAGTAACCTGAGCTACTCACATAAGGCCCTTCAATGGATCATACATGTCACAAGAGGACTTAGTGATATACAGCATATCCTTCTGTGCTACAGTACTAATCTCATTTGGGTCATTTACTTTTATTCTTTGCCTGCAATAACCTCTGATTTACAAAAACATTTACATTTAAAAAAGAAAAATATTAAAGAATTCCCCTGAGCTCTGGTGTGGTGTCAGTATTTGTCCCAACTCCACACTCACATTTTGACATTGGTGGGACCAAGAGAACACATTCCCCGAGAATTTGAATACTTGTGCTAAGTATAAAAATATATGGTTTATATGGTCTTTCAGATAGCCTGGACCTGATCTGTAAAATGCAATTATGTATAATAAAATGCTCCAGAAAAGAAATATATAGCATTCTTACTCAGTGCTCCAATTACCACTCCCAAAGAACCAAAGTTTGAAAATCCGCAGAGGGCATACGTGGCGATTGTTTCTGATCGGACCTGGAATTCAATCACATTAATACAATTACATGGGCTTACCATTTTGATCTGTATAGTGTACTAAAATAGGATTTAACTACTTTATTTGAACTCCCTTTATTGCAAACACAGAATAAATGTACAATAAATGCATTTTTGTATGCATATAAAGATGAAACATATTACTTATAGCTGAGGTAATAAATTTCATGTCCGTACTTCACTTCGTGAGTGGCTTCATTTATGATCGTTTTTTTAAAAAATATGGCTTAGATTTCTCAAAATATAGCAAATTCCATGTTTGACGTGTATGGATTTATTAGCACATGCCTGTGAGGCCTGAGGGCTATTTCAGATGTGACACAGTTCTACACAGAAAGCACCTCTAAACAGACAACAGCATGAAATGAATAAGTACACATTGTCACATCTGATTATGTTGATATTTTTCCCTGTGTCTATACAGAGGACAACATGCACATTCATTTCATAAGATTTCCTTTTGGAAGCTAGTGTACATACAGTAGGTGGAGGCCAGTATCCTTTTTAATATTTGTGCATGCACAGAGTTGTACCTGTAAGAAGCTGCCACAGTGATCTGATGGAGTGCTGACTGTATGCGACCAACCTCAGAGGAGTCCCTTCTCTCAGTCCCACCATTTTCACAATTTGTAGAAGTCAGAAAAATACAGCTCCCGGCCACTGTGGCAGCTTCGACAACTGGAGTTCTGTGCACATAAATACCGAAAGAAAAAGTCTTTAAGAAATATAAGTGATTTGCAAGTGTTGTTTCTCATTGCATACAGGTAATTTATCCTAAAACTACTTCCAAGTAAATAGCTTTTACAGGATTTTCAAACAATACCTTAGAAAAATTAAGCCTGTTTTACAGAAGCAAAAGTGAGTGCACACATCACTTGAGTGTATGTACGATGGCAAGTACATCTTCCAAGTTCCTTTCAATTCACTGAAAATGACACTATTGTTACTGCAGAGAAATGCTATGGGCAGAACTGTCTACTAGTTGCTATGCATATATTATGTTGTGCATATTAGTTACTATGCATATTTTATATTGTGTGTACTAGTTACTATGTGCTACTTGTATATGCTACAAATTTCTGTTAATGCCACTAAAATCACAGTGACAGATTTTGAAAACAAAGACAATTGCTTTATTGCTTCTAGACAGAGACAAACCAAGCAAATTCATTTTGATCAGTTTTTAAACCCTGAACAGCTGAAGGTTTCAACAGTTAAAAAAAGCAAAAAGGAAATGCCTTTCTGTTCTGACATTTAAGGAGGTCAGCCATGCCCTATTCAGTCATACTCAACTGAATTTAAAGCACAACTGAATGGGCTTTAGAGACTTCTAGTCATGAATTCCTGACTCCAGGTTTCTGCTTGTGTTCTAGTTACTGTATACATTTGGATACTGTAATGAGGGTGTGGATTTGCAAGAGGTTGGAGGAAAAATAGTGTTGACCCTTGCTACCCCATGGCAACATGTCACAGGTGACATCATTGCATCCAACATGTGTCTTCCAAACCCTGGTGAGAGGTTATAAGTGTGTAAGGCAACTATGACAGCCAATGTGGTATAGCTGATTGTCAAACTAGGACATGGGGGGGGGAACCTAGGCTCAAGTATCAGCTTAGCCATGGAAACTCAGTGGGAGGTGGCAGTAGTAAGCTATTCCTTGAATATCTCACAACTCTCAAAAACATCTAAGAGCTGCCATAAGATGGAAGTGACTTGATGGCACAACAACAAGAAGGCAAAGACAGATGCAAAACTGAGGGAAATAATAATAACAAAAAACAAATTGAGAATTGAAAGTTCAATCGGAATTAATCTAGGCTGAGCTCAAAGACTTTAACTGTGATAAATAGTCATTAAGAAGTTTGTGACATCATGTAAGCTATTAAAGTCTCTAGAACCTGTCACTAAGTATTCCTCTAAAAGAAACACAATAATCAACAACATTCCTTTATGTAAAACATTATCATTTTAACAAATGCTTGCAGCTAATAATTTAGACTATCTCAAATTATACTGTTCCATCTCATGCCTAAATCTAGAGTACTAGGCTAGCAAGAAGTGTTACAGAAATGGTATCAGATGAGTCTAATATTAGCCCTTTTCAGTATTTTAGTTCTGCCCTCCATGCTCTTATTGTTTTGTTATGGAAAGGGACTGTCTAAGACCTTGTTCTGCCCACACAGACATTCCATGTGAGCCATGAGGTCAGACCCACATGGAGATCCTATACAGGACAATCTTTTCAGGCAGTTGCTTTCTGGGAGGGAAGAAATGACAGAGGGAATGAGACCAGCACACTCCCCTTCACAGGGTGAATTCTGTTGTTGTTTTGCTATCAAGTCACCTACCACCCACTGTGAACCTATGAAAGAGTAACCTCCACAGTATCCTGTCATTAACAGGCCTGCTCAACTCTTGTAAACTCAAAGCCATGACTGGGTGTGTGCCCTGCACATATGTTAATAACTAGTCAATAAGTCTATAGTGACCAGGATCCACAGGGAGATTTTTAAAGATGTGGCTATAAAGGAAAGAGGTAATCCCCTAGCTGGTGAGGGTCAAAGTATGGAATTTATTTGAAGCATAGAGACAGGAAAAAAACTGGATTTGAATTATTAGTGTTATGGACACTACATTCCACCTTCAGCCTTTGAAGGACATATCTGATTCCCCACCCAGCCCTATACTTCAGAACCAGTATGACTTCAACCAAATATAGTCAGCCATTTTACAACATGCCTGAAGAAAGCAAGCTAGCATTGTATAAATCTGTATAGCATAGCGACATTATATTTTTTTTCCTTCTCAAAACTTAATGAAGCTTTCTCCATTCCTGACTTTTACAATGCCTGGAGCAAATGCTGCCTTCCCTCTGAGTGAATTAATCTGGTATTGAAAGAGACCATCTTCAAGTTCAAGGCAAAAGATGCCAATATGTTAGCATATCTCCTCCCACCTGCTGTTCCCTGCTTGCAATGAAATCATGTTAGTACTTCAGTTGATTAGATGCTCATTTGTGCCCCCTCATGTTTTCTAGAACCAATTTGCAGATATTTCTTCTTGCTCTGTGCATACCCAGGGGAAAGCATTTCAAGGCCTCATTTGGCATACTTTTTCCTGGAAATGATTGAAAGACAGGAAGCCTCATTGTTGCAGGCTGTGGGGGTGGACATGTAGCTCTCTGAGAGAAAGAGAGACACTTGTACCTAGGTTTTATTGGAGAGCTCTGAGGAAAACATAAATTAAAATCAAATGTTCCAAGTACTTTTGCCATTGGGCCACCATTTTTCATGTTGAAAATTAGTTCCAGAATTATAAAACTAGAAACTTGTTCATAATACTGGTACTGCAGTGAGGAAACATTTAGGAGATACAGGGTCAAGCCTAAGTGCAACCAATAGAGTGAAACAGCAGACTTTGCAGCAGAACTCAGAATATTTTCCTTTTTGGACTACAATTCCCAAATTCCCCAGCCTGTATAGCCAACAGCCAGTTGCTATATTAGTGGGCATAGTCTTTGCCCCAACCTAGTCTGACTTCAAGAGATAATTTGCAGAAGTATTTGAATGTACTAAGAAGCAGGTTGCATTCCACTCTGTGGAGTGAACTCACTAAGAATGACAAAACAGTCTTTCAACCAGCTCTTGATGAAGCTGTGAGATGCTCACTTCACTGCGAATAAAATGGCAGTTAAAAGTATCATTGAGTTCTATGCACACATCATCTAGGAGTAGTACCACTTTTAGTAGTACTACTGCATTGTTTTTTTTAACCTTTGGCCACTGTTCTATTGCTAGTCCAAGCTAAGAGCAGACCCACTGAATGCTAAGTCCACATACTGTAAGTAATAACTGAAACAACAGAATGCCTGTGAACAAACAGATTCCTTTTTGAAAATGTGAGCTTTTTGTTTCTTTCACAGAAGGACCCAGGTTCTTTGATGCAAAAGGCTGAAAAGCACTGGTCAGGATCAATGTCATCCATTTCCTGACACTCTGAAATGGTGGTCATGCAAATAAACCAGCTTTGAACCCTCAGTTTCGATTCAGTATGAAATTATTCAGTCCAAAAGAAAATACTGTCTTTTTGATGAGGAAATCAAAGTGTGAGAAGATCTGGGTTCTCAAAGATTGAGACAATCTGTAGGATAAAACCAAAACTTGGAAGGTTTGACTGAGGCTGAATCTGGACAAGACAGAAATCTTGAATATGGGCGGCCCTGGCGTCAGTGGGTTGGGAAACTCCCTCTCCTTCGGGTGAGTGACTCTCCTCACAAAGAGTGAGGTTTGTAGCTCGGGCATCAATCTGAACCCATATCTCACCACAGAAACCCAGGTGGCATCTGTGGTCTGGGCAGCCCATTTCCATCTTCGGAGGATTGCCCAGCTGTGTCCCTAGCTAAACGTGGGGGCACTCACAATGCTGATTCATGCCCTCATAATCTCAAGAATAGACTATTGCAGTGCACTCTACGTGGGGCTACCCTTGAGGCTGATGCGGAGACTTCAACTGGTCCAGAATTCAGCAGCCAGATTAATAACTGGGGTAAAGAAATTCCAGCACATCTCCCCCATTCTGGCCACCTTTCATTGGCAATTGGTTCATTTCTGCATCGACTTCAAGGTTATGATGATAACATTAAAAGCCCTAAACAGTTTAGGACCTCGGTACTTATCAGAACTCCTGCCAATTTAGCAGTTCGAAAGCATGCAAAATGCAAGTAGATAAATAGGTACCACCACAGTGGCAAGGTAACGGCATTCTGTGTCTAGTTGCGCTGGCCACATGACCACGGAAACTGTCTACAGACAAACGCTGACTCTATGACTTGGAAACGGGGATGAGCACTGCCCCCTAGAGTCGGACACAACTGGACAAATTGTCAAGGGGAACCTTTACCTATCAGAATGTCTGCTCCCAGCCAGATCTGTCCGTAATACCCGTTCTTCACAGGCAGGGCAGTTGAGAGCCTTGACCCCGAAGGGGGCCCGGAGAGAAAGAACAAGAAACCGGGCCTTCTCAGTGGTCGCCCCTGCCTATGGAACAACTTGCCTATTGAGATCCGCTTGACACCCTCGCTGGATGGGTTCAAAAGAGCACTGAAGACCTGGCTTTTCTGCCAGGTTTTCCTGGAGCATTAAGATCTTGGCCTCCCTTTTACCATCCTTTTTGCCATCCTCTTCATCACCCTTTTTACCACATTCAATGCCATCTGTTTTAATTTACCCCATTTCTTTATTTATTAATTTAATTTTTATCGTATTTTAATATTGTTGTTGATATTGCTGTTAGCAGCCCAGAGTGGCCTGGTTGCCAGATGATGGGAGATATAAATTCAGTAAGTAAGTAAGTAAGTAAGTAAGTAAGTAAGTAAGTAAGTAAGTAAGTAAGTAAGTAAGTAAGTAAGTAAGTAAGTAAGTAAGTAAGTAAGAAAGAAAGAAAGAAAGAAAGAAAGAAAGAAAGAAAGAAAGAAAGAAAGCACTATACATCTCAGAATTGTCATCAAAAATCCACCTTTCCAAAGCCTGCAGCTGCTTTCAGATTCATATAAGTGTGTCTCTGTGTGTGTGGTGGGCTTAGTAAGAAGCAACTTGATGTCATATAGCAACAGCAGTTTAAAGATCAGTTCGGTCTGGTATGACTGAACTTTATCTACAAAGGAACTGGGTCTTATGAAACAATGCACTGTGCAAGAATACTTACACTTAAATATTGCTTGACACCATTGATGTACATTTCCCCTCCTGCTTTCCTCTGATGGATCAAATTTGAAAGCTGCTTATAAGCCACAAATTCATTGAAGAAGGTCTTGTAACCCAGGAGTCCACCAACAATAAAGCTGTCTTCCCAGTCTACTCCCATCATGAAAGAAAATGGCATAAAGGCATAGGCACAAATGATCTGTAGAAAGCACATGAGACAGGGAGAAGGTTGACACTGGACATAGAGATTGTTGATTTGCCTACTGGTGTTTCTCACACGTTTCTTGGCAAATGAGCACGAACCTCCAGTCAATGGCTGAACAGATGTTTCATGGTTCAGCATCCCACTCCATCTAGCAGGTTTCCACTCAGAAGGAGCACTCCAGTTTCCCTGCCCAACCTCCTCCAGGTGCTGCCTTTGAGTGGGCACCTGTTGAAACTGCAGAACATCTGTTTGGCTGTTGGCTGAACTACCATGAGCCATCAAACTGGCGGTTTGTGCCCATCTCTTTGGAGCTTAGGAGCTACTACAATGTCTCTAAAGATCACACCCACTGAAGCTTTGTAGCACGGACAACCATCAAAGAAAAGCTACCATCAAGGTTAAATGTCAATATGATAATCAGGGCTTTAAGATGTAGCAGAAATGATAATCTGCTCTGCTCCTAGGCACTGTTGTGGATCTAAGAGCAATGCAAAGCTGAGGCAGAAAGTGTGATTGAACAACACTATCCTAAGGGCCTCCCCCCATCAACTGTAGGCAGCTTGTAGTCAACAGCTGTTGACCTTAGCAACTGGCCCAAGGTTATCCACTGAATTTCATGATGAGTGGGGCATTGGAACCCCAATCTCCAGAGCTGTAACCCAGCACTTGAACTAGTATACCACACTGGCTCTGGCAGAAGCAGTCTAACGTTAGGAGAACAGGTTCTGTACTCCTGCTGTATAATGTTGTGAGGACTACCACTGCCTATCTCTGCTTTTGTTTTGTGTATGTGGGAGATAGCATGAGAGAGGGAAAGGAATGTGTGTGTGACCAAATCTTGGGATAGTTGCTTGTTTGGACTATAACTTGAGAATAAATACTCCCCTGAGCACCCTAAAGGGGTCTGGAATTTTGTAGTCCAAGCAATTTTCTTTCTTTGAGAGTGAGTCAGCAAGTGTGAAGGCTGTGCATGCACATAGATATTAATGTTTGAGGTTAAACAAAAGAGAGAAAATTGTGCATGTATGTGTATAAGAGCAAAAAAGGGAATAGAGAGGAAAGTTGTGTGAAAGAGTCAAGGAGATGCTGGGCCCCTTCCCACAACCACACCAACTGCTGGCTACGCGTAGACCTTGGGGGCAAAAAAGGTTGCCTTCTGTTACCTTAAGGCAGAGATCGGCAAAGTATGGCCCTTCAGATATTTCTGAACTGCAACTCCCACCATTGCTCACCATGGACTATGTTGGCAAGGACTGATGGGAGCTACAGTCTGGTGACACTTTGCCCGTCCTTGCCTAAGGAGCCACTATAAGCTTTATATAGGAGCAGGAATAACATTTGGAAAATGCCCCATGAGTTATGATGTGCAGATAGCAGAATAACATATTTGTTTGTCCTGAACAACACATCTAGCATGGTATGCAAATACTAGCCACCTTGACATGAAAATACCATTCTTTTAACAAGTCTCCATGTAACAATGCCTTACCTCAAAGCTTAACTGTGGATAGTTAAACATGTTCCCCAGCCAAGACAAAGTTGCGTTAAAGAAAGACAGCAAGGCAAGGAACGCAATGAGACTGGCCGCAATGTTTGCCACCAGCGGAATTGAGGAAGAAGCCCCTTGGCTGGCTGCTTCCAACAAGTTTTGGGAATCCCTACACCAGGAAAACAAGAGAAAAAGAGTGCATATTCATGTGACATTTTCACTTCTAAAAGAATGGGCAAAACTTGAAATACCCTCCTTCCCCCAATACACAATTGTAAGAATCATCCTTCTTGAATTATCAGGATGGTCACTAGAACAATATCCAGTTTAACATTCCTAAGAATAGTACTAAGTGTTCAAAGAGCTTCTTGCGACCATTAAAAGCATTTCATACACACCATCCCTTGGCCCAACAGCACAAAATGAAGGAGATCTTTAGCTACAGGCTGCCCTGCTTTTCGGCAGTGTGAAGTGGCTGTTCCAAGTGTGTGATTTTGGCTGTTGGGAAAGGTAGCAGAAAGCTGTTTTTAAATTTATCATACTTATCAAGCCAGTGAGTGGAGAACGTTATTTGTGAAATATTCTGCCTCAAGTACCAAAATAACGTATTAGTTTTGGGGTGTTACACACCTCATTGTGAAGGGTGGAAAGCTGAGGTTGAAAGAATATTACCAAGAAAAAGAGGATTAAGATCACGTAGTTCATAACTAAGGGAGATCTGAGACAGGAACATTTACTGAGCTGCTATATTGCACCATACTAGTTTTATAATTTGTAGAGTTTGGTTCTCAAGAGATCATTATGAGCTCAGTTCTTTTAAACTACTTTTCTGGGGTTTTTAAAGCTATGTGGCAGGCAGAAAGCCCAATCTATGTCATTACACTGCCCAGAAGTGACTCGGCAGTTGTGAAACCAGGAGCTGGCGAGGCTGGCGAGCAGAATAGTTTCAGTGTTCATGATCTAGAGCACTGGTTCTTAACCTTTGTTACTAAGATGTTTTTGGCCTGCAACTCCCAGAAGCTTTCACCATCAGCTCTGCTGGCTGGGGTTTCTGGGATTTGCAGTTCAAAAACACCTGAGTAACAAAGGTTAAGAACCACTGATAGAGTGATGCTGCCCAAATTAACTATGGTGAGTTCTTCTAAAGTTCTTGCCAAATTGGCATTAGAAACAAGAAGTTGGTGTTTTAGATTTTTCTTAATGGACACCATACAGTACAGGACCATTTGCTGTCTAGAATGGTCGTATAGACCAGATGGGCGGGGTATGTATCAATCAATCAATCAATCAATCAATCAATCAATCAATCAATCAATCAATCAATCAATCAATCAATCAATAAATAAATTTGCCAGAGGAATAAACAACTTACTACTGGGAGGGCAGATTGTATCCCTCAACCCATCTGGAACCACACTACTGCCTCAACCACTGAAATTTGGGGCCACTACCAAGAACAGCTGTTGTGGCTGGTACTACTGCAGCAACCATAGAAAACAATACTGCCCACAATGCTACTGTGGCGAGGAGGGGAAGGGAAGGGTCCTTTCTGTGGCATTGCTGAATCTAACTGCCATTTCTAGGGGAAAAGAGAGATATAAATCCAAAGAGTAAACATATTTCAGCAGCTTGCTTGTATCGGCAATGGCAGCATTGACACTTTTTTTGCAGCACTGGCAAGCAGAGGTCACAAAACCAGCCCACATGTAACATTGATCAGTATAACGACTGGACCTATTCATATTACTTTTCCCCAATTTTGACTAAGGCTTGTTGTCACACCAATATAAGTCTCCTTACCCTTTCCCCAGTTTTGTGCCCTGCTGTAGAGTTATCTGAGGTTGCTCAGTCTCAGGCCAAAAGAGTTTAGCAATCGCCAACGCTGCAGGTGCTGACATTACAGAAGCCGTTAGCAAATGGGAAGCTGACACCTGAAATGTCAAAGGGCAAAACCATCATACAATGTTTACTTCGGACACCAAAAGTTGAGGATGATCCCAATGCATTCTTGTAGCAACCTTCTCCAACCCAGCACCTTCTTAAATAAGCTGGACTACAGCTCTCCTAAGTAATGAAGTAGTTCTCTCTTTGTGTCCCTTTTGCCAATACATTTCAGCATGAAAAATCAGAAAGATTGGTCTTGTCAAGAGGTGTAAGGTGGAGCTTTGTGAAAAGAAGATCCTAGGTGATGAAAGAAGCCCAGGAGAATTCCAAAATTTGTATATACCGTACTATTGGGGATCTTAATTCATCAGGTATTTTCACGAAAATGGCTCTAATAGTGTCTAAAAGAGATATTAGCAGGCTTAAGAGAACCCAAGATTTGCAGAACTATATAAAGCATTAGGAAAAAAATCTAAGACAATTAAGACTTCCAAAAGCAGTGCTATGAGAACAGAGAATGCTTTGTGGGTGCAGAAAGCTCTGTATGTATTTCCAAGGCTCATCAGGCCTTTTGGGTAGAACAACATGTGTGCAAAACCGTATGTGCATGTTCACAAACTTAAACAAAAAATCTGCACACATGCTTAACCTGTGGAAATACATGCTGTTAGTTAGGCATCCTTCAGTCTCGAAAGACTATGGTAACGTGCTCTATATGGAGGACTTGGAACAGCGTCTAGTGTGGCTGAGGAGGCCAATTCGAGAGTGACAATCTCTTCCACACTGAAGACAAATCCAATCTGACCCCTGTCCAGCTCCCTTCTTTTGCTGCTTTTGTGACTTCCTCTTCACCTCGGCCTGCTGGATAAGCGTCTCTTCAAATTGGGAGAGGCCGTGATGCAATGCCTGCCTCCAGGTTGAATGCTCAGATGTCAGGGTTTCCCATCTGTTGAGGTCTATTCCTAAGGCCTTCAGATCTTGCTTGCAGATATCCTTGTATCGCAGCCATGGTCTCCCTCTGGGGCGATTTCCCTGCACTAATTCTCCATACAGGAGATCCTTTGGAATCCGACCATCAGCCATTCTCACGACATGCCCAAGCCAACGTAGACGTCGCTGTTTCAGTAATGTGTACATGCTGAAAATTCCGGCTCGTTCTAGGACTACTCTGTTTGGAACTTTATCCTGCCAGGTGATACCAAAATTCCATCGGAGGCAACGCATATGGAAGGTGTTCAGCTTCATCTCCTGCCATGCACAAAGGGTCCAGGACTCACTGCAGTACAGGAGTGTACTCAGGACACAGGCTCTATAGACCTGGATCTTGGTATGTGTTGTCAGCTTCTTATTGAGCCATATACTCATACATGCATGAACAGTATAAATATGCACTTTAGCATTTTGAAAAATATGCATGAATGGTGAAAAAGAAATTCAAGTCTAATACAGTAAATGGCAAAATGGGAATGCCGGTTGGACACTGAGAAATGTAATTAGAAAAATATTAACAGATTATCATGGGCCTAGATAATATTAAAGAATATGATCTCCTATATATTCCCAAAATCCATAGTGCATGCACTGCTTTTTTCCTCATACTGTAAATTATTCCTCTTTTCTATTCTATCTCTTTTCCTCCATTCTACAAAAGTAAAAAAAAATCATCAGGGGAAAAATGGTAGGAAAACCAGAGGTTTTTAAATGAACCTTGAAAGACCACCCTGTCAAGGATGCTTGAGCTGTCAATGTTCCCTTAGGCAGGGTTGGACTGGATGAGCCTTGGGGGGGTATCCTCTCCTGATCTAGAGTTCTATGGCTCTATGAAACCTCTAATTTAAATGTCTGCATTCTTCAAAAATAAATGTTTGGTGTGTGTGTGTGTGTGGGGGGGAGAACTGTAGTTCCATTTAATGTTACTTCCTGCTAAAGGACTATGGCAGGAGAGTGAACCATGTAAAAGAAGAAAGAAAGACTTGGAAAACAAAATTTAATATCTAACAAGCTTCCATCCTTACCCCAAAAGAAATATATGCTCCTAAGACACTTCCAGCAATGGTGGCAAATCCTGCTGTCATAATAGCATGGAGTTCAGATTTGGTTACATAGGGCAAATAAGGCTTCACTAAGAGAGGAGATTCTGACTGAAGAGTAAAAGAAATTGGGAAAAATTAATTAAAAAGCAACTAAATGAGTAAATAAGTGTATCTTCATATATTGTCATATTCCATGCACAGAATTTCATAACATTTAACATAACACTTAACATTTCATCTCAACTTATTTTTATTTCTGTATACTAAAATATTTGTGTAAGTATAGAAGTTTTTCAGGAATATGGTTTCTATTAATGGCCATCCCTATCATTGAGCAGAGTGAAGCAGACAACTCAGGCAGATTAAGGGTACATCTGAAAAAGACAGCAAATTTTTAGCTATTTAATTTATTGATTATTATATTTTACTGTCAGGACAGAAAGATTTTGCTGTGAGATTTTATGGCTTAGGTGGTAAAATATGATGAAAAATCTTTTGGCATAACCTGCCAATTTATAATGATTGTATTCCTGTGTCATGTGACATAAACCAGGCTCAGACAGATATTACTACCAGAGGCAGGAACAAGACAAAGCCTTTTGGATGGGATAAGGAAAGCTAAGAAGCTCAAAATAAATTACGTTTAAACAGGTTCAAGCTGCACATCTCCAAGTTGGTGCCCTTCAGATTTGTCCCGACGTACGATAGGAGTTTTTGCTCAAGATATCTGGAGGGCATCAGCTCAGGTAGTTCTCATGAAGCTTGATGTAATTGAGATAACCAAATTCTTCCCTCATTAATGGAAATGCTTGATCACCGGAGCATAATACAGTTCTAAAAGGAGCACATATGTTTTTATATTGTCTCTGGGGGAAGGGAATGACTTTTTATAATGATAGACGTTTCCACATGGCCTATTTTTAATTTAAGAGGTCTGCCCTAAAGCTATTAGCTTATTTTTCTATTGCACAGACTCACCTGTCCAACAAAAATATTGCCTGCTGCAACTAAAGATTCAACTGGACTTGTCTCCAGGGTAATTTGCATTATCCATCCAACCTAAAAAAGGAGGTTATAGAGCAGAAAATTAGTTTTCTGGTGTTTTCAAGTTGGTCCATGTTTTCAAATGCTTTAAAGCACCAAAGGTGAATCTTTCTGCAAGCTAACACATTTTAAATATTCATCAGCATTTCTGCTAGGTCTGCCATTCACCTATACTTTTTTAAAAATTACAATATAGAAAAAAATTACAATTCACAAATGTAGGGAAGGCGAGGCCTAGGTGACAGGTTAAGTGACTGTTGCCAGGGAGATACAGCATGTATCTGGACTGGGTCAAAGAAATCTGAATTGCACTTTTCAAGATATCAGGCTTTCTTGGGCTATTTATAGCAAATTATAGCTATGCAATTGCCCCTTATTCAGTTTGGGACCCATGTTGGTGATTCCAATTTAGGCCTGATTTTAGTCTGGACCAATATGGACCTGATCAAATCCCATCTGGACCCAAATCTGAATAGAAAGCTGTGAATCTGAATCTTCCAACAGATTTGTATGGGGAAATTAAAACAATGGTAAGTTCCTTTTTTCATGGATATATCTAAAATATGGAGATATCATCACCCACTTGCAGAGCATTATTCCTGCCATACTCTAGAGAAACAGGTCTCATGGGAAGTTCACTGGGTGCCTGGCAGCCCTCTGTCTAGAGACAGAGTGAGAGACAATTGATTTTATATGGTCCTACGGTAGTAAAACCAAATAATACCATGCCCAAACTGCTTATAGCCTCCATCTTGACAATTTAACTACAGACACTGTAGTTTTATTATTTAAGACAGCATATTTCAAAAAAAACCTTTCTGTTGTGTGCCTCTGTGTGCTCAGAAGCACACAAACCAAGGTGTATAGAAATTTTTTAACAGTTAGGCAGGCTTGATGAAATGTAGTCAGTTGACTGTATATAAGAACTCCCCAAAGAGGTAAATATCCACTATTTCCAGGCATTTGCACCACATTGTAATATCATAGTGGTTGAAATGCTGTTGCTTAGCATAGTGAGTTGCAACTACAGTCAGCTCATTGAAACAATGGAACTTAGGAAGGAGTTGACTCAACAATTCCGCACTGATTCAATGGGCCTACTCTAGTGGCAACCTACCATGCTAAGCAACAGTATTTCAGCCAGTGTGTTATATTAGTTTTTCAGAGGTCAATCAATAGATTGACTGTTTTTCTGTGTCTGTGGAGAACATATATTGTGACAACTACACACAAACACACACACACTTCCCATGCCCTGCCCAAGACCTAACACCAGATATGAGTTGACCAGGTGAGATTTTATAATCCATTGTATCTGGAAGAGCACCTAAGTTTTTTTTTTACCTTTTTAATAAGCCATTGCATGAATCCAATGTAGTAAAGCATGGACATCACTGTGCTGAAAAAGATGACTATAGGCAGCACCTAATGTAAAGGTAAAAGAAAAAAGTTTCCACCATCAAGAGTTTCCCCTTTTCTAAATGCCTACCTAGAAAAAAATCAGAGTTCTTTCTGCCTTATAGACTTAAGACAATTTTTTAAAAAAAGGCTTAAGAACTGTCTTCAATACTGACAGCAGAGATTATTCACAAAACACAAAATTTCACAGATCACTAAAAACCTGAGTGAACAAAATTGGTATTACAGCACCCCTAGTGCTGTAATAGGGGATAGGCACTCCATGGTCTGAATGCCACAGAAGAGAAACACCTGTCCTCAGACTCCATCCACTTCACTTTTGAAGATGGAAACATTTGGAGCCAATTATCTTAAAACAGCCTTCTCCAAACTGAGGCCCTTCAAGTGTGCTAAACTACAATTCTCATAACCCACAGAAAGCAAGGACATGACAATGGTTCAGAATGAGGAAGGCTGTAGTTTAACACTGTGTGTTGAGGTGAGGAAGGCTACTTTTAACTAGGAACAGGTTTACCTGGGACCCGACAGACTTTATATCAGCATTGCACCAACCCATCCACCCTACTCAAACTGTTTGAAATACCCAAACACTCTTCACAGATACAGTTCATAGCAGCTATCCTATTTGAAAATTGCCATTCCACAGATGACTATGGTGAAGATTAGCTGGTTTTCTAAGAAGGGACATAGATGATATAACTAATAAAGTTGATGAAGGACATTTGGTGCTACAGTTATAGCTATATATTGGCCAGGAGGGAAGGGGTTAATGTGCCAACAGCACTCAAAAGCTATAGAATAGTGGCTACTGTGGTGTAATTTTTTTCCAGTTTTGTTTTTAAGTTTCCATTGGTGCACTATTTGAGAATCACTGGTATATCTATACAGGCACATGAAACTTACCACACAACTGCATGAAATAATAACACTAGCTTGAATTTTAGGTTTCTGGCCCATATTATTTTGTTGAGTGTCATAGAAATCAGGATTACTTGGACAGAGGTTTACTTATAAATAAGCTACATCAACCATTTGTTATTCAGGGCCAGCTGTTGTCCTCAAGAATGCCTTTGATTATTGCATCAAAGATACTACGAGAATGCACATCAGTAAGCGGGAACACGGAGTGCTTATAAAGTATAATTCTGACATATTCTGAGCTTGCTTGTGAGGAAGAATTAAAAAAAAGAAAAGCAAAATATTCACAATGATCAGAACATCAGGTAATTGGGTGTCTCTCTGTTCTGCCCATCTCAAATTCATTACTGGAATGCTGACAGAAAGCACCTGTTGAGAGCACCAAAATGCTATTGTCCCACATAGCAAGAGCTCCAAGAAAAAGACTCAGAAATTATTATATTTTAAATAAGTACCTCTGAACACAGAAAGGTTATATTGGTGGTTGGTAAGTTGGCAGTCCCTTCACGGATTGCTGCCTTGTCGTGGCAAAGGGGCTCAAGTAATTCAGAGAAGCTATGGCTATGCCGTGCAGGAACACCCAAGACGGACAGGTCATAGTGGAGAGTTCTGACTAAACGCAATCCACCTGGAGCAGGGACTGGCAAGCCACTCCAGTATCTTTGCCAAGAAAACTCCATGGACAGAAACAAAAGGCTAAAAGATATGATACTGGAAGATGAGCCCCTCAGGTGGGAAGGCATCCAACATGCTACTGAGAACAGAGCTAATGAAGTGGTTGGGCCAAAGCCGAAAGGACATGCAGCTGCGGACACGCCTGGAAGTGGAAAGAAAGTCCGATGCTGCAAAGAAAAATACTGCATAGGAACCTGGAATGTAAGATCTATGAACCTTGGTAAAGCTGGATGTGGTCAAACAGGAGATGGCAAGAATAAACATTGACATCCTGGGCATCAGTGAACTAAAATGGGTGGGAGTGGGCAAATTCAACTCAGACGATTATCGTATCTACTATTGTGGGCACAAATTCCGTAGAAGAAATGGAGTAGCCCTCATAGTCAACAAAAGTGTGGGAAAAGCTGTATTGGGATACAATCAAAAAAATGATAGAATGATTTCAATACGAATCCAAGGCAGACCTTTCAACATCGCAGTAATCCAAGTTTATGCACCAACCACCAATGCTGAAGAGGCTGAAATTGACCAATTCTATGAAGACTTACAACACCTTCTAGAACTGACAATAAAGGAAGATGTTCTTCTCGTTATAGGGGATTAGAATGCTAAAGTAGGGAGTCAAGAGATAAAAGGAACAAGGGGAGGCGGGGCTTTGTTGCGGTGCTGCCAGCAACTCCAGAGAGGAGCTCTCTCTGGAAAAAGCTGGAACCCTCCGGTCCGGGATCCCCCTTTTGAAATGGGGATCAAAGGAGAGTCTAGAAGAAGTCTCTCTGAAGCAGATGGTGAGCAGCAGAAGGAGAAGAAAGGGAGGCAGACCCGGACTTTTTTCTTCTGAAGAAATCACCGTGCACGGACTGGAGCGGGCGCCATTTTTTGGCACTGAGCCGCGAGGAACCCTTTACTGGGGGAGAGGAGAGCAATCAATATAAACTAAAAATATATAACAAGTAAGTAAGCCGAAGCCTCTGATTTATGAAACAGCCTCATTAAGCTGAAATAAGAATGAAAATATTTGGCGGAAAGAATAAATGCAGCGGCGGGTTTATCTTATCAGTCTGACTCAAAAGCGAAACTAAGCTTCTCCAAGTGAACTATTAAAACGCCAGGCTGATTCTAAAGCCGAGAGTCTGAGATGGAAAAATAAATCTTATGTTTCTGGAGAAGAATCCCAGACAGCAACACCGTCTGACTGGATTTAAGAGACTTCGGTGGATGCAGTGTGGCGGGGATACGTTACTCTTTGCCTTCTCTGGACTTTGTGAACTATAAATAATAGAATCTGGTGGTTTTCGGGAGAAGGAGCTGACGTGGCCAACTGGACTAAGGAGCATTAAGGGGTTAATGAAGATCACAAGACAAGCTCCAAGGACAATCTACTGGACAGTTTGAGACTCTGTGACTGTTGTTTTGTTTGTGACCACGTGTGAGTCTAATAATAGAAGCTTGCTGAACTCAGGAGAAGAAGAAATAACTGCGTCACGGTTCTAATTGATATTGTATTTGCTGGGCTAAAGTTGATTTTTATACTACAATATTTGGACAAAGATTGGAGGGAGATCTAAGGGGAGGTTTATGATGAGGGGTTTGAATTGTTGATAAAATTGTGGAAACTGTGGAAGGATTTCTAGGGGGTGATTATTGTGGTATTTATACAAACCCCAAAGCCTGAGATGGACCCCAAAAATTCAAAAGAACAAATGGAGACTTGGTCTGTTCAATCCCAAAGTTCTGGAATAGTGGTGCAAGAAATAGAAAAGGAATGGCAGATTAATATACAAAGGCTAATATTAACAGGGTTTCAGCAAGTGAATGCAGGTCTTAGCAAAATAGAAAATTTGATGAAAGGGACGAAAGAGGGGACAGTAGATGCCAAACAAAACTTAAATGAAGTTGTACAGACTTTAGAATCGTCTGTATTAGACATGACACCAGGTAATATGAATGCAGTAGAGAGTTATCCAGTGACCCATGCAGCTTCCAAAATTAAAAAGCATTATGACAAAAATCTTAAGGAGGCAGAGATACTGAAATCAGATAATTTTATGGTGAAAATATGGGAAGTGAAAAAAATGGATATTCTGTCAGATGGGCTGAAAGACTGTTCAATTCCAAAAGAAACTGAACGATGGGATGTATTGTATAAATGGCAGCAGCTACCAGACAATGTTGGAATAACATAGAATAAAATTAAAATTAAATGATAAGATAAAAGCAGGAGGGTAATCAAACTGTGAAAAAGCAAAAAGTTGATATGTATTAGTAATATGAATTGATTGGATGATGTTATACTTTATGCTCTCCTATCCCCCAAAACCATTTTTCCTTTCCTATCCCCTCTTTCTTTCTGTACCCTCTATCCCTGTTCCTAAATAAAATAAAGAATTAAAAAAAAAAAAGAGATAAAAGGAACAACAGATAAGTTTGGCCTTGGAGTTCAAAACGAAGCAGGGCAAAGGCTAATAGAGTTTGTCAAGAGAACAAGCTGGTCATCACAAACACTCTTTTCCAACAACACAAGAGACGACTCTACACATGGACATCACCAGATGGGCAATACTGAAATCAGTTTATGTTCTCTGCAGCCAAAGATGGAGAAGCTCTATACAGTCAGCAAAAACAAGACCTGGAGCTGATTGTGGCTCTGACCATCAGCTTCTTATAGCAAAACTCAAGCTTAAACTGAAGAAAGTAGGAAAAACCACTAGGCTAGTCAGGTATAATCTAAACTAAATCCGTTATGAATACACAGTGGAAGTGAAGAACAGATTAAAGGAATTCAATTTGGTGGACAGAGTACTTGAAGAACTATGGATGGAGGCTCATAACATTGTACAAGAGGCAGCAACAAAAACCATCCCAATATAAAAGGAAATGCAAGAAAGCACAGTGGCTGTCCAACAAGGCCTCACAAAAAGCAGAGAAGAGAGGGGAAACAAAATGCAAGGGAGAGAGGGGAAGTTACAGAAAATTGAATGCAGACGTCCAAAGAATAGCAAGGAGAGACAAGAAGGCCTTGTTAAATGAACAGTGCAAAGAAATACAGGAAAATAATAGAAAGGAAAAATGGTCTGAAGCTCAACATCAAAAAAACTAAGATCATGGCCATTGGTCCCATCACCTCAGGCAAATAGAAGGGGAAGATATGGAGGCAGTGACAGATTTTACTTTTTTGGGCTCCATGATCACTGCAGATGGTGACAGCAGCCATGAAATTAAAAGATGCCTGCTTCTTGGGAGGAAAGTGATAACAAACCTCGACAGCATCTTAAAATGCAGAGACATCACCTTGCCAACAAAGGTCCGCATAGTCAAAGCTATGGTTTTTCTAGTAGTGATGTATGGAAGTGAGAGCTGGACCATAAAGAAGGCTGACCGCCGAAGAATTGATGCTTTTGAATTGTGGTGCTGGAGGAGACTCTTGAGAGTCCCCTGGACTGTAAAGAGAACAAACCTATCCATTTTGCAGGAAATCAACCCTGAGTGCTCACTGGAAGGACAGATCCTGAAGCTGAGGCTCCAATACTTTGGCCATCTCATGAGAAGACTCCCTGGAAAAGCCCCTGATGTTGGGAAAGTGTGAGGGCAAGAGGAGAAGGGGACAACAGAGGACGAGATGGTTGGACAGTGTCATCGAAGCTACCAACATGAATTTGACCAAACTCTGGGAGTCAGTGGAAGACAGGAGGGCCTGGCATGCTCTGGCCCATGGGGTCACGAAGAGTCGGACATGATTTAATGACTAAACAAGAAAAAGGTTGGCAGCATTCAGTGGGAACAATGGGATTCTAAGGGACTCATGAAATACAAGAGATATATACTGTATTTCCCTTATTATGCTGAAATTCCAGTGGGGTCAGGAAATAATCCATGTCAGTTTCTTATTAAAATCAGGTACACAAGTTCTTTTTAAAAACACTTTATGTGTGAAAAATGAATGGGGGTGGGGTGGAGAGAATGGGGCAAAAACACTGAACTCTTCCTTCTTACAATATTTCAGATAAATCAACTCCCAGAGAAAAGTTGGTCCCAAACTGAAGAGTTCCCAAATGAACATCATCTATCTCCAGCCAGCTAGAAATAATTATGATTATGACCTCGTTTTCACTGAGAGGGGAAACCTGTGTCCCAACTGTACTCATCCATATAAATTAGAACATGTACAGACAAAAATATCATGGAGAAGGTGAGGCTAAAACCTTTCTTCTGACTCGTCTTGTTTCCTATGTGTAGATCTTTAAAAAAAAATATAGAGGAGCATGCAGAAATAGAAGTGGACCTGCAGTCAAGTGTTGTGTATGGACTGCTCCTGTTCACTCCATGCAGCAACATTTGGTCCTGAATTTATATTCCATTCAATTCTTCTTCCCGCCTGATTTTCACTCCCTCTCCAAACAGCTAGCATTCTATATGTATGAAAGCCTACTTGTCTTTCACTGGAGCCTTGGGGAGAGATGTTTTCTTGTCACAGGTAAATCTGTTAAACTTGGGGTTCCCCGAATCCTGCTGGTAATTCCTTCTTGTGCACAGAAGGTGTTGTTTTGCCTACATAAAGTCAGCAGGTGGCACTGAGAGGACTGAGATCATGACTTCAGTAAATAACCCAGCCACTCTAGGCACAATATATTGCCGCAATTAGTACTGGACTACATGTAAATAGGAATAACAATCTCCCTTAGTTTCAGTCACATGTGTCAAAATGTCAGACATGCTTGTGCATTTTTTTCTCCCATAGCTTGACTCCTCTGTTAGAAATCCATAGTGAAGTGCTTTGCTATACAAGCTGAGGGGAAAACTCCTTCACAGTAGTGATGGGTGATTAAATGGGGTGGAGGATTGCAGAGGTTGCCCCCCATCATTCTCAAAGCTGTGTCTTACTGTTACTATACCACCTAATTTCTCAGTTATGGTAGCAAAAAGTCTGCATTTCTCTTAAGAAACAAGGCGTGTGATGAACCTGTGCTTTGTTTACATTTAAAACTGCAGTCAGTGCTCATGCAGAAGCTGCAGATTGATTTGGGAGTTCACCATTCATAAAGGATGTGATATGATTCATATTCCTGCCCATAGACCTCCCTTATTTTCTTCCTTCCTCATGTCCTACCTCTGCCAATTCTTTTATGGGACACAAATGCAGGAAATAATGATAATGAGGACCCAGCAATAAGTTAAGATGATCTAGCACTAATCTTTATGCCAGAATTTTAAAAATAAAAAACATTCAGAGGATTTTAGGCTGAGAAGAAAGAATGCAGGAGGGCATGTTCCCCTGGTCCTGAACATCATATCCCAACTGCATATTCATTGAAATGCCACCTACAGACACACACACCATCTTTACATTACAATAATGTACTACAACTACACACATGGAGAAAAGCTCATTTGAATCATTCTGGCTTAAAAATGTAGAAGCCCCACAGCAGCCGGGGGGGGGGGGAAGTGTTTTGGGATTTTAAAAAAAAGACTGGATCAGTTTGAATCAGCCTCTGTGTCATGTGGTCAGTAAAAAACACTTTGAATTCACCCACTTTATAAGTGGAGCAAATCCCACAGGACCTGACCCTGTAGTCACAGCCTAAAACATTCCATATGAACATGCTGTGCCATATGTATTACAAGGGGCAGGAAGAGGATGTTCTTTTGAAGGGGAAAAATGGTCAAACCAAATGCCAGTGTCAGATGGTCAAATACATAGAAGTCTTTCAAACTTTTTTGGAGGATTTTGCCCAGTGAGCTCTTCCGTAATTATACTGGCATAATGCTAATGGCTTAACTTGAGATGTGTGCACCCACAAATTGTCTCAAGTTAAGAAACTAATGTAGGTATTATTTGTTGGGTACTGAATCACATGATTCAGCTTGCAACACAAAATGTTTATGACAATTTCTTAACTTGAAGCAATTTGCCCTTGGATTTTGGTCATGGTGCTGAGAATTTTAAAAATAAATAAGAAGTTTAACTTAATAACTTCTTGGCCTGAGCAAGAGTTGGGCGAAGGGAAGTTATTGCTTTCTCTTCTTCACTCAAGTAGCAAATAGAAGCAAAGGGCTGATTGCCAGGCAACATGTCATTCTAAATAGGTCAAGTATTGGCTGCTCTTTCTCCAGCCCAGGAGAGAAAAGACAGAAGGTCTTCAAGAGACATTTTATTGATTGGTAAATTAGAAGGGGCACTTTGAGTCAAGACTGTCTTTTTGAAAAGAGCCCCCTGACACTCAACTAATAGCCTCTGGACCTTCTTTTTGGAAGTTACTTTTCATTAAAATAAAAGTAACAGGAAGAATTTGTGGTAGTACTCTAAAAGTCTGTACTGTATAAACAACACCGCTTGATCTGTGCTCTTGGTTCTTCTTGAAGATCCTCAACAAAGATTGTTCTTATATGCACATGTTAACAATGTTTTATTTGAACCTGATCTTCCTCCTTCAGATGAAAAAGTTAGGTCAGAGTGTCACGTTGTTCCAGCAAGACAGGCATGCCACCTGTCCCTTCATCCAAACCCTCCATCAAGGAGTTGCTGACTGGAACTCTAAAAAGAAGCATCTTTTTTTTAAGGAAATGAAACAGTGACATTGGGTTGCAGGCCTTTCTTGAACATCTTCTTACAGCGTACAATTGACACTGTGCCAAATACCGTGTAAGTAATAACAACTTACCTTGAAGGCGAAAAAGTGATCAGTATATTTTTCTCCAAACACAAACTCAGCACCAGCATTTGTGTATTCCAAAAAGGTCTTAGATAAAAAAAAGAAAAAACACACATAATTAAAAAACAAAATCACAATGAATATATCCTAAGGAATTTCTTTGGAAATTGCTGGACAATAGCATACTAGGACATTGTAACCTACTCAGTCATCTTGAATTCAATAATTTATAACTAATTATCCACTGTCAAGTTGATTCCAATGTCCAGGTACTCTCCCAGGATTTTCTAAGTATAAAATACCCAGAAGTGGTTTACCAGTCCCTCTTTCTGGTGGTGCTCTGGGCCCAAGGCCACACAGTGGGCAGGGTTCATAACCCATCAACCACAACCACATACGTTGATCTTGGCTGGCTATATTCCAGAAGGCATGGCGCAATCACACATTCTTGGCTTCTAGCTCTGTAGCCATGTGCCCCAACACACTGAGGTATACCAGCTCCCTTGAACTCATCAGGTATGTTTTAAATGGTATGCCTTTGTAGGTGAGTCTGTTGAAAACAACCGAGTGGGACTATCTAGGACAACCATTAATATTGCCAGAGATTCCAGAAGGTATATGGCTGAACTGAGCTAAGGACTGAAACCATGTGCTGCTTGGATGAGGAAGTGGCACCAAGGAAGACAATGCCCCACTGCAAAGGTAATGCCTGAGGAGGGTAAACATGACATACGGAGAAGCCATAGCCATGCCATGGGTTTCTCCCATGTGGACTTGGGTTTTTGATGTTACTGTTATGATCTGGAACGCTATGACTCTATGGGTCCCTTAACACACACACCCCAGTTAGTGTGTGTGTGTGAGAGAGAGAGAGAGAAGAGAGAGAGAGAGAGAGAGAGCTTTAATGTTTTTAAATGGACACATAGAATATTGAGAGGATTGGGTCACGTTCTCATATCCATTCTTCACTAAGGATTCACTGTGCAAAAATGCATGAACAGAGATATTGCTACAGTGAAAGAAACATTCAGATACTGCAGAGGAGGTAAGCAATGACTGAGGACCAGAGAATGGTTCTTAGTTGCAGGTTAGGTTTGGTTTTTTATGAATTTATTCCTCCCAGCACCATCTGCCCACTTTTGCTGTGGGTGCTATTCTTCATGCTCTAAAGGGAGTTTTAGACTAGACTAAAACACTAAAAGCAGTTTTAGACTAGATCTCAAAGGTTTCCTCCTGTCACAGCCAAAAATAATCAGAAGTGAGTGAAATATTGTTGAAAACAGAGAAAGCCAGAGATCACTAGCCACAGTTCAGGCACTTGACAGTTTTTGTAAATTTAGCGCTGCTTCCAAAACAAGGAAGCAACTAAGAGAGTTATCAGTTGCCCTTAAAATACAGTCACACTATTTCCTTGTATTAAAAATGTGATTTGCCAGACCAGTTTTGAACATTAAAAACCAAAATGAACAAAGGGAATGTGCTTGGGTGATAATAGCTATAGTTAAATAACAATGATGTGATTTAATTGATATACACAAAGGACATTAAACAAGTTAAACTTTTGGGTTCCTTATACTGTCACATTTAATCAATTCATAAAGCAAAAGTCATATGAATAAATCAACGTATGGAACTCAGAAAAATATTTCAAGAAAGAATTAATACAATAGTAATGTTATACAGAAGCTGTAGATCCCAGAGCATCATCCTACCAATACTCAGTTATGAATACGTAACTTCAGTTTGCAATTATAGACATTTTTTCTTAAACTAAATTTTTAAGTCTTGGGTTTACTCCAAAGCAATTCCCACTGTGAAATCTCCTCAAAGGTAAGTTGTACATCAGATTCTATTCTGGCCATTTCTTTATGAATATGAAAGTTCTGTACTTATTTGGGAGTAAGCACAACTGAAACCAAACTCAGGGCTTAATTATTTAATTTTTTATTTAAATGATTCTGTACTCACTTCATTAAAAAACAAAGCAGTTTACTAAGAAGAAATACAGCAAAACTTATAGCTAAGTCAATTAAACAATTAACAGTAAAAACTAATAAAACCATTATAAACAATAGATTAAAAACCATGGCGACTGATAATGTTAATAGTCAGGGAAATAATCCATAAAATACTGGGCAAACAGTTTTAGGTAAACATGCATGGGACTGAAATGTTGCTACAATGGTTTAGAGTAGACTGTTTATCGTGACCCTTGTCAACAGCATTTTAAAGTCTCAGGCAATGATATTTCTAATACCTTTTAACCAGAGATACTTTCAACTGGAGGTGCAGAAGCCCAAGTGGGAAAAATGGTTGCCATTCTTCTCTTCGCCAGGAGTTATACATGTATCAGGACATGCTCTCAGGACTCCCATAGTTCTTACCACCACAGTTCTTGGTTCATTCATAAAGACAAAAATGTTGACAATATGCATCACTCATGGCTTACCTGCACTTGCCGTCCCAGCCAACTGAATGAGTCAAATCCTACTTTTGTCCTCAAGGTTATTAGTCCAAGAATAAATTGTAATCCTATTCCCCAGATAACTGGTCTCCATACAACCTATGCATGCAAGCAAGGAAAAAAAGAACAGAAATCACGGAAACCATTAAAAGTTAAAGCATCATATATTGGACTAATAGATCTGATTTTTGATTGCAGTGGCCCCAAAGGGTCTACTGTCAAACAAGTAAGAAGTATCTGTTGGGAGGACCACAAGCGTTGCTTTTTCTGTTGCTTCCTTCCTCACATTCTCCCCTCTTTGGTCCATTAGTTGGTCTTGTACTAGGAAAGCAAGCCTTTAAAAGAGAAAGAAAGAAAGAAAGAAAGAAAGAAAGAAAGAAAGAAAGAAAGAAAGAAAGAAAGAAAGAAAGAAAGAAAGAAAGAAAGAAAGAAAGAAAGAAAGAAAGAAAGAAAGAAAGAAAGAAAAGAAAAGAAAAGAAAAGAAAAGAAAAGAAAAGAAAAGAAAAGAAAAGAAAAGAAAATGAAGGGAAGGGAAGGGAAAAAAACCAAGCAGGCTCAGACACCAGGTATGAGGAGAATTCCAAGGGTAAACAATTTTCAAACAAGGCTGATTTCTTCCCCTCTCACTGCTCACTCCTATGTGATAGTCTGAAGTGAATTAACCTGGGAGACCTGATTTCCCAGGTGCGATTTTAGAGCAGACCCATTGGCCTTTTTCCTGCTTTGTTGTTGCAACCCAAGACTCCACAGCATCCCTCATAGTCAGTGTGTTCTTCTGCAACTTGGTACAGTACTTAAATACATGCTCCCATCACCATGCTTTAAGGAGACAAGAGCTGTAGTCATACAGGTTGGGGAAAGCTTGGGTAGTGGACAGCAAACAGTATATTAAACTAAAAAGGCAAATGAAAGACAGTAAATACTCACTTTGGTTGGGTATTTGGAAAAGATCAGCATCAAGAGAACATACATTACAAGCCCACCAAAAGAAATGAGTTGGTTGGTTCCTTGCTTGGCAGTGTCGAAGACAAGCCAGCACACGACGGCAGCCATTAGAGCAATCCATACTACCCTAGATAAAAGGATTTCAAACAATGCAATGAATGATATGGTGGAGCACAGAGACAGAAAGGGGGAGGTGGACTATTTATCTCATTTATCCATTTACATGGATACAGAAACATAGATATAGATATATGGATTTACACTTACATTCATAATTCATACGATGTGTATTCATCCGTGTATGTATGTGCAGTCTACCACAGGCTGAATAAATCTGCTGGTTTGACCTTAGACCGCTAGAGCAAGTGGGTTGCCAAGCAGCAGGTAGGCCATCACAGATGGCTGTTGGAGCCGTCCTGCAAAACCACAGGACTAGGGCCTTGTAGGTCTCCCATTTATAGCTAAGGCTGGCTTCAAGAAATGAGCAAAAGAGATCTAGAACTAGGATTTCCAGGTCTCAGAGAATCAGAGGACATCTCAGGCAAGATGACTGATTTCAGGGTGAGCAGTGCTGGAGGAGAAGATACTGTGATGCTAGCACACTTTTAAAACCAGGGACCCAAGCCCCACTCAGTTCCACTTGCTTCCGGAGATCACTGACTCAATATGAGGGGTGTTTTTGTCTGTGCTGCAATGCCAGCACCCTAAAAAAAAGAGCCTGTAACAAGGAGAGAGGACTGCTGAAAAACCTACAGGGTGCTTGAATTATAGGCCTATAATGTCATTTGAGGCAAAGCAGGGAGCACCAGCACTGCCTTCTTGTTACACAGAGGCTAGCAGCAGTGCTACAGTGAGCCTTACTCCCAAGTAAGTTGCAGTCTTCCAAGGACTCACCCTGACAGTAAAACAGGGATTCATCTCATGGTACCACAGAAGCCGATCTCTGTGAGGCTCTAAGTACCTGCCCATCAATCTCTGGAATACCCTGAAATTTCAAGGAATCAGATGCAGTTGTCTTAGTGACCCTATTCAGGAAATGTAAGGTTTTTCAATACTGTGATTGTTACCTTTTCATAACGGGCCTCTTTCTAGTACTTTCAAGAAAAGACAAAAATCCAATCAGTACAGTAACAGAATTTTGCCTAATTAAGTTGTGTCCGTCCTTTAGTTATTGTAATTACATCTAGTTCCAGAAAGTTAAGAAATCTAATCCAATGTAAATTAAAAGACAGATATAACCCTGCCCTTGTGTATAGCTTAAGCTGTTGTACCACATTGAAATTAATGTAATTTAAGCAGTTAGCGCAGTCTTCATCAATCTGGTACCCTTCAGAGGTGGTGGATAACATCAAACCACATGTTCCCAGACAGCAGGGTGAGGCCATGGAAGACTGCTACTTACTTGGGAATAGGGCTCAAGGAATTCAATTGGTCTTGCTTCTGTGCAATCTACATGCATAGGATCAGACAGTTGATTGAGTTACCAGTTGGATCCAGCCAATATTTGCTCCTTTTATGTCATGCTATCCTGTTTATTTTATGTTTGGCCCAAATAAATTATTTAAATACTTTAAAATTAGTTAATATCCTACCACAAATATACTAGTTATCTTCAATAGCACACACAACACACAAGTATTTACGTTTTCCTTGATTATGTTCAAATAAGATGAGCCATGTTTATCAGATTGCCAAATATGCAGGATTAAACTGCTGTTATCGGTGCCTGTTCCTATACAGTGGACCCTCGACTTACAGACTGCTTCACTTACAGACTTTTCGAGTTACAGACTTCTCTGGCCACAAAATTTAGGTTCGACTTGCAACTGGAGAATCGACCTACAGACCGGAAAAAAACCCAAAATGGAACAAAATCGGCCGGTTACAGATTAATCGGTTTTCAATGCATTGTAGGTCAATGGAGCCTCAACCTACAGACTTTTCGACCGGCAGCCACCGTTCCAATACGGATTCATTCTGTAAGTCGACGGTCCACTGTAATATGCCTTCAGTGGCACAGAGATGTAGTTTTGATGGCACGGAGGAACAATTATTATCTGTTATTTGCTGTGGATCAAGCTGCTATCAGTTTATAAATCTAGAGATACTTCCTATTTTATAGTTAACATATTATGGATATAATTAATGTTACTTATCCAAGAAATAGAAAATTGTGAAATGTTATCAAGATATAACATCTTGAGATTCACAGTGTTCATAAAAGCATTTCTATTTCCTGCCTATTTCATGATTTCAAAATGTTATTTTAGTGAATAAATACATATATAATCACAAACCAAAACAACTGAATCACCTTGTTGTTTCAATGCTGCAGAAAAAGAAAAATACAATATATTTACCATTTCAGCCAAAACCACTGGTTTTTCAGAAATGTTCTACAAGGAGAAAGAAATTCTGTGATTCTATCTTCATATCTGGCTATCAAAAAGTCCCAACAGATGAAAAAGATGCCCAGAAGAGTGAGCACAAAGAGGGCCAAGGCTCTGCGAAAATTCAAGATACAGGCCGCAATTACCATTGCCAGGTAAGCTGTCATGGAAACAAGCACAGCTACTTTAGTTAAAAGTATCAGATACGCCCCCTGTACATACAGAAGCTCCCAAACCAAAGCCCAAGGGTGACCTGATGCGAACCAAGCTTTTGTGTAAATCAAGGCACTTATCAACAGGATTTTTCAATTTGTTTAAAGACAAGATCACTGACACATGGAAAGTATGAAAGACAGAAGATGAGACTTCTAGGGTAGATGGGAGGCGGAAGCATATTTACCCTAGAAAAGTTCAGAGTCAGTCAAAGTTTAACCATAAACCCCAAGAATTTTGATCCTTTCAAAAATGATGTCAAAATATTATGGTAATTTTGCAGTGTTGTGCAGCATAAAAAATCCTGCACTTTGCAACACCACCCATGATTGATATAACCCATGCAGGGTCCTATTGATGATCATTCCAAAACGAGCACTGTCCTTTTCACTCAAAACCTATGCTGAAGACAAAACTATGGATTAGTTTTGTCTTCGTTAAGTCTTTGGCATAAATTGTCGGCAGAACACTAAGAGAGTCACCACATTACCTGAACAAAAGCTAAAAAGGCAATCTGCTGATTTACATGTGTTTGTTTATTTATACTGATACTGTACTTTAGTTTCCAGGGAATGGGTCCAGGGGTGGGGGTGAGGGTGAGAACAAAAATATGACTGGCCTGATGATAATCTTGCCAGGATCTTGCTCTTGAAATAGGGACTCTAGAGTCCAGTGTGTACATACTATTGTATTGTGTGGGGATCAATAGAATTAAGATTAGGTTTGTTCCAGGCAACTAGTGAAAACAACAACCTGAAGGCCAAGAATGCAAAAAAGGACAATAATTTCCCCGACCTCAGTGCTGACTTACTTAATGGGAGTTGACTCCAATACAGCATTTCCCAACTCACATCTCAATCAGGTCTTCAGGGAAACATACAATTTTGTCAGCTCATGTGTCAGGAATAAGCAGGAGGATGAGACAATGCCTAGCCCTAGGGTTCCACTGGTCAGTAATTACACAACAAATGTCCTTCTTCTCGTCCAATTTGGATCACAAAGAATCTTCCTTTGGCAACTACAAAGGACTCTATAATTATAACCCATACAATAATAATGGCATGGCATTAAATTGATACAACTTATGGCGACCCTGTTCATGATTTTCTAGGTATAGCGTACTTAATAGTAGTTCAACATTCCGTTCTTCTCTGGGTGCTCTAGAGCCATGCGGCTTGTCCAAGGCTACACAGACTGACTGAATGTTCTCAGGAAGCCCCTCTTCCTAGAAGCAAAGTACGTACACATTTGAACTCTTAGCCTCTGATTCCCAAGCCATGCACTCCAACCCACTAAGATATATTAGCCCTGGAAAATATGATCTAAATCAATGATTTAAATCAATATTTTTTCCTGCTGATTTAAATCTTCAGTTAAATCATTGATTTAATTTAATTTGCCCTGAGCTAATGTAATGTATTCTTAATTACAAGCCCCCGCTTCATTGTGGAATGCCAAGTACTGGAGCCACTCCAGTGATACCTAGCTAACCTCTAGCACCAGCTACATCCAAGACCACAATTTGGATCCCAATTCAGAGCATTGGCAGCCATCCTAATATAGCCAATTTTGCCTGGTCATTGCAGAGAATTGGAAATAAACAAAGAATCTAATGAAAAAAAATTAAACTGTAAGTTAGGAGAAAATAGTTTTGATTCTGCTTATATAGTCCAATAATGCTAGGCAGAATTGTCTTAAATTGGGGGCTTTCATGAGGAGGTGATTGATTCTTCTTTTGATTTTTGTTTTTGTTTTTTAGCTCACTCCATTCTATGACATAATAAACTGAGAAAGACCTGCCCAAGACATTTTGCAACCGACACTGGAACAACAAATGGTACACGCCCCCATTCATGCACAGCAGACAAAATCCAGACAATGGTCCTGACCACTCTGCACATAAGGCCGAAAATCCTGTGAGTGCCTTTCTCATCCATTTCAGAACAAATACAACAATAACAGATTAAATAACAAGCATTGCAGGCCTTCACAGATTTCAGTACATAGAATTGTATTATTAATTTGTTTAGAAGGGGGAGAAAGACCTGAAACTTTAGAAATACATGTATCCTTTGGGTATAATTCCTCTGCAGCATATAATAAGCAGTATTCACTTCACATTTTTGATCAATCTATCACAAACGTTTCAACTTGTGCAGTGTTTATTAGCTGGGTAGTTGTGCAATAGCGGTATAATAACTTCAACCTAGTTAATATTGTTATTCTCAGACATGAAATATATGTATGCAAAATCTATAGAAAACAAAGCGTTCCAAAAGTGCCTAATAAATACCTGCTATGAGTATTCCATAAATTATGTATCGAATTCTGGTTTCATGTTTCTTGAAAAAGCGAATGACAGTATCATATTTCTTTCCAAGATACCTGGAATGATAAAAGCAAAGGAGGTGTTGGGGAAAATAAATTCCAATGAAATAACAATGTTCAAGGAGCAATGCTTCAGCAGTAGAAGTGACACTGGGTTAAATCCAAAGTTCAGCCCAACCCAAGTAGACACATTAAAGTAGGCACATCAGCATGCAAAGAGGAAAATGAAGGAGCGAGGTTTCGTTCCCAGCAGAAGTGGCAAATGGAAAAGCTTCACCCAGCATTTCTGCCAGCATTTCAACCAGGTCCCCATCATGATATAGTCTACAGCAGGGGTCCCCAACCCCTGGTCCATGGCCCGGTGCCGGCCTGTGGCCTTGGCTGGACCAGGCCACAGAGACAGATCTTCCGCCTCCCACACGCATTCCCCTCCCATGCCCCCCGCACAGCCCCCTCGTGCATGCATGCAGGTGCACACCATGCAAGCGCCCCACCCATTTGCGCATGTGCACAAGTGTCCACGCACCTGCATGAGCTACCGCCACCCCTTCGTGCATGCATGTGAGCGAGGGGGGTGCCCTGCCCCGCACATGGACCCCACCCCCCAAGCAGTCCACAGTGTCAAAAAGGTTGGGGACCACTGGTCTACAGGATACAGAATCCCACTAAACTCCATTTCAGTTCCTTATCCCTGTTATAATGATTCAATAAGTTTTCAACAATAAAAGTGGTCCCTAAATGCTATCCTGAACTGCATAATTTACAGCAGAGTGAATTAATCCACAGACACTTTCCAGATTCCTTTACCACTTTCACACATATGTTTGCTTAAGACACATAATTTTCATTCCTCAGTCTTCTTAAACACTGACAAGAACTGGTTATAAATTATGCAGAAGTCCCCTACCGCCAAATAATTGTTTAGAAAGCCAAAAAATGCAGAAAGAAAATGGCAGCACAAAATTGTAAACAATACTTACTGGTTTTCCCATGTCTGTGAATGAACACACAAGTACTGCCTACCAGGTATTATGATGCACTTTTATAATGGTATGATCATGGGCAGATCTGATTTACAGTGTAAAATAAATACAGGATGTACAAAGCTTGGAATAAGAGAATGTACTGCTATGTTTCTAAGTACCGTACATTTAACAACCCTGCACATAAATTATTTTACTGAGGCATATTATTATAATTACAGGACAATTCTCATACACCACAACTTCTATTAAAATGAAAACCCTTTTAAGAACTTTAAATCAAGCTGAATAAAATTCTGAGTAAATTTTGTCTGTACTAGCATCTTGCAGATGCACTTATTACTTTAACTAAGCATCTGTCCAATATGATTCAGTGTGCCAACTGTATGATATACAACAAGGAAATTAATCTAAAAATACCTTTATATACTAATTAAAAATCCACATATCAGTAATACTTATAAGTCTTGCATCCTGCAAGCTTGATCAAATAAAAAGGTTTGAACCAGTGCAAATTCAGAACACAGAAAGTTTAGTTCTCTCAAAGTCCTGTGTGATTTGGGTCTAGGCCAGTAGTTCCCCACCTTGGGTAACCCAGGTGTTGTTGAACTGCAAGTCCCAGAAACCCTGGTCCGCACACTTGGTGGTGAAGGCTTCTGGGAATTGCAGTCGAAGAACACCTGGGTTGCCCAAGATTGGGAACGACAGGTCTAGATTACAGTATATAAAAGACGTCATCCACCCATGCCTTAAAACCTCTGGCAGAAGCCCTGTCACAGTTCTACCACCTGCAAAGGCCCATATGGTAAGAATTCAAGACAGGGCCTTCTCTCTGGCTGCTCCCAGGCTCTGGAAGTCCATATCAAGAGAGACTAGGTTCTCTTCCTTTCCTGCTCTCCTTCTGGCAGCAGGCAAGGGCCTTTTTATTTAAGCAGGTCTTTGGTATTTATTTTATTTGAAACAGTTATAGCTCTCCTGATAGCACAAAAGCCTCCACTTATAAGTTACCAGTTGTGCCACTTTTCGTTGTTTTAAATTACTATGTCACCTCACCTTGGGTCCCAAATCTGGGAGAAAGCTGGAAGTTTTCCTAAGGTCCAATAAATTATTTGAATTAACAAGGGACACACATCTATTGCAGAATGATCTTCTTGAGGCTGCTGAGCAACAATTCCTAGCTAATAAAAGGAGTTACAAAGTTCTCTCTTCCTTGTTTACATGGCAGATACTTGCCCAAGTAATTAGATGCTAAAGACAACAAGTGATGAAGGAACTAGAAAAGATCCTGAAGTGTAAGGATGTCTTTTTGGGAACCAAGACCTTCATACTGTGATACATCTGACTACAATGCAGTGCTGTGAAAGCTGAATAATAGAAAAGGCTGAACTATGGTGTTAGATGAGATCTTTAAGCATACTATGGACTTCCAGAATTGAGTTCTAAATCAAACCAAGGTTGAATGCTCAGAAGAAGCTAAAATGACTGCACTGGGCTATTTTATCTGGACATATCAGAAGAAGACAAGACTTCTAAGTAACTACTGTATTTTTCCATGTATAAAATGACACTTTCCCCTAAAATAATTAGGGGAAAATGAGGGTCATTTTATACACGGAAGGAGGCAGAGGCAAAGGAGCACTCAGGCACCTCTTGCTGCCGCCGCCGCCGCCCATTGCCTCCTCCAGTGTGACTGCCGGGGCTCACCTCCAGCTCACGTCGCTGCCTTGTCCCCTCCGGTGGTGGAGGCCACAGCAGCAGCACGAGATGGAGGCAAAGGAGCACTCATGTGCATTCGGGCGCCTCTTGCTGCTGCCCATTGATTGCTGCCACGACATCGCCTCCTCTAGCGCTCCCTTCAGGCAGGGGACAAGGCTGCAACAACGTGAGCTAGAGGTGAGCCCCAGCAGTCGCAATGGAGGAGGTGGTTGGGCAGTGGAGGCAGCAGGAGACGGAGGTGGAGGAGTAGTTGCCCATTAACTGCTCCTTTGCCTCCAGCAAGGGTCAAAATTAAGGGGCAACTTATACATTGGGGGTTGTATACATGGAAAAATACGGTACTGTCCTCTTTGTCATCTGAACATGAGATAGATGACATCAATAATTGGTCTTTATTTTTCAAGACCTGAGTAGTGTTGGCAGTAAGAGGACTTTCAGAGGTAATCAATTCACAGGGTTGCCATAGGTTGGAGGTGACATGATAACACATAATAAAGGCAAACATAGGAAAGCAGATGTCCTCTTCTTGTCCTGTTTCTCTAATTGGATAGTACAAAATTAAAAATGCTGATTATGGAAAACTATTCTGACATAGAATAGTAATGTACATTCTTATGCCATACTGACAATTTGTGGGGCAGGTCTGTGAAGTTCAGCGTCAGTTTTATATTCATTATAAGGAAGTAAGCTTCACAGTTTTGACTGCAGCTTGCTTCCTCATAGTTGTGGTTGTGGTAGGGTATCATAGACAGCGGCGTGAATACTGTACACAGATTCTTGATTTCCGACATTGGTTTTAACCTTTCAACCTTCAGATCCTAGAAAGGATCCAGAGACTGCCAATTTCATTATGAACCTGCCCAGAGTCCAAAGACTCGATCAGACGGGCATTTGTCCTGCTATTTGGTATGCTGCAGGGGAGGGTTGGTTTGCTCTTTTTCCTGGTAATCAGAGACTTAATCACTTGGCTAACCAAGTGGGGCTCCGGGAGTGATTAGAAGGAAGAGAGGGGCCGCTGTTGCTTGCAGACACATGAGTGGATGGTCTGGCCCGGGGGGGGGGCTGAACCCTCGTTAAGACCAGCTGTGCAGGGGTATTCTTATACGAATACTCCCACCTCTAATCATCAAGTAACTTAATAAGCGAGCCACTCCAGGATACTGGCAAATTGAACACTTCCCTTGCTCATCTGTGGAGGGGCAAGAGAAGTGATTTTCTTCTGCTGCTGGACAGTTGCTGATGCATTGAATCACTTAGGCAAAGAAAATATTTTTCAATTTAATCGAAGTGGGAAGTGCTGAGTGAAGCCACAGCTACAGCAATTTATTCATCAACATTACACACAAATCAAATGATTTTAAAAACACGTTTAATCTAATTGTTTCCATGTATCAATGATGGTCTAGCACAGGTAAAACAACAAAAACAAAAACTCCCCAAAAATCACTTCCTCTGCCTCTCTGCATTTAGATATTAAGATTGCACCAAATGGAATATAACACCTCCTCCCTAACTTCAAGCAATCTTCTTTAGATTCCCAGAGCACCAGTGTAGGTCCAACCTGTGATTGGGAGCTAAAACCTTCTTAAAAATATAATAACCTCTAGAAACACAGAAGAAGACTTTTTCCTGTGTTGCATTCAGGATGCTGAATTCACCCCACTTGGAGCTGTGATCAATTCTCTCTTCAGTTATGCTTTTTGTAATGTATTGCTGATTACTGCAATGATTTTCATAGATTTATTTAATTTTTCAAACTATAAATCCATTTTAGTGATATTTGTTAGCCACTTTGTGCACTGCTTTTAATGTAAAGGCAAGTTAGAAATGTATTGAATAAAATAAACAGTCTCATCTAGCATAAACAGATACCTCAACACACACCTTTTATGTCACACACAAAAAATACAGTTTTAGAAGAGGTAGCTATGTTAGGTTTCTGTGCATTGTTGATTTATGTCTATTAATTCTTTTGTGTATAAACCTGCCTCAAATCACTTCAGTCTACCAGGACACTCTTCAAAAGATATGAAACTTGCTATTCTGTAATAGAAAAACTACAAAACAAGAATCCAGAGGGAAACAGCTGACACAGAAGTTATGCACATGCTGGACACTCATATAAATTGATTAAATATCAGTCAAGGTTTCTTAAGTCACTACCAAATACAATACTTATACTGTTATCTACTGTTATTTTCCTTCACAACTACCAAACCTATATTTCAGAACAAGGCTCAAAAGTAAAGTCTGTCATTCTCTATATTAACATACACTTTTCCTCTGTTGTTCCTTTAATCATGCTACTGCTTACAGCCAGTCTTTAAAGTACCACAACATGTTAAACCTAACAGCAACATGATGTACAGTGATTAACAGGTGAGGAAACATTATCTCCAAACCATGAAAAACTTCATAATCCAATTCTTGCACATCATTAATGACACAGCAATAAGCCAGGTGATGTTTTCTAATAAGCAGGCAATGCTTAGTCATTCCATTTCATTTCAATTCACTTGTGAATTAGGCTATAATCAGAGGAAAATGTATAGCAGAATACAGAAAGTTTGCACTTTGTCTATCTGCTTAATAGGATAAAGCAGAAATACAAAATAAATGTGTTTTTTTCCCCAAATGAGTCATTTCATCAGCATCAGCACATCAAGGAAACTGGCCATATTACTCACAGATTTTCCTCTAGAAAAGTATTGCTTAGTTCTGTACAACTACTGTAGAACTGAGTAGGTGATGATTACTGGAAGATGCTGAGAAGCATCAGTCATCCATAGCTCTGAGAAATCACTCTGTAGAAACTAAAATTATCTGTTGCTTTACATCTAGGTGCAGAGGTTGATAAAAATTATTTCTCCTTTTTAAAAAAGCTAAAAAATTTTATAGCTGTTGCTACAAATTCACCTACAAATGGAAAGAAATCCTCAAGGTCAAATATTCATTGCAAAACTGGCAACGTCGATTTTAGGATGAAGGTTTGTTGAGAACTTGGAAAATTTGTAGAGCAACCATTCTCAACAGAGGCATATGGTGTGTGTGTCCTGGTACATATGAAGGGGGCCACAGACTAGAAACAATTCTTCACACACCACCTTATAAATTATACAATCCTGATGCACCTATATTTCTTTCACATTGTAAATATTGAGAAATGAGTAGGTCAGATGGCAATCTCTGAAATAGGTTTTTCCTCCATTTATAAACAAAAGCTCTGAAGCCAAGACAAAGAATACTAGATTGCCAAGCCGAAGATAACAAGACCATTTATTTATTATATTTCCGATCTTTCCTCTAATGTAGTGCCATACATAGCTCTCTCATTGCCCACTTTATCCTAACAATAACCCTATGAGGTAGGTCAGGTGGAGAGAAAATTAGTGGCTCAAAATCACCCCAAAAGTTTCAGGGCGCAGTGGAGACTAGAACAGAGATCTCTCAAGTCCCAGCCCAGGACCCTACAGCATATGGTCTCTTTTAACACTTCATTTGAAGGGGAAAATGGGAACAGAAGACTCCAAAAATGAGATTATTACCCTTTGGAATCGTTGTCTTCTGCTTCATGTTTGTGTATTTGATGATCTCTGCCAATATCAATGTTGGTTTCATTCTGGAGAGAGAAGAAGCACAACACATTCTTGATAGTGTGATCCTTATCCATTGTTTCTTGTATCACAGTGGCTGACCTTTGCAAATGTCCCCCACATGGAATATAGTGTTCTCTGGGTTTCTCATCTCATTTATCCCCATCACCCGCGGTTGGGGCTGACTGGAAAAAAAAAAAACCTGATAGAGAACTTCAATGTGAAACAGGGAGAAGGAACCTCGGGCCCTCCAAATGTTACTACAGTATTCTCTCTCTCCAGTGGCCATGGTTGCTGGCTAGGGTGGATGGGAACTGAAGTTGCATACTGTATTTGGAGGGGTAAATGTTCTCCAACCCAGATAAATACTTTGACCTTCACTTTGGATGCAGGCCAGATTTAGAGCTGTTTGTGGTAATCTCATGAAAAAAAGTTTCTCTTGCCTGGTTCAGGTGGAATGAATGGCCTTTTTCCAAGTTCCTGTTTCTAAACGCAGTATCATCATTCTTGTTTGGGAAGTCACTTATATCCTCCTGAAAGACAGAACAATGGAAGATGAGAAAAAAGTTCAGGTGGATATACCCTCGATCCTCACACTGTATAGCGATGATGTACACTGTAATAAGAAAAAAGCTAAAGCAAATAATAGTTCTTTGCAGAAACAAAATCTGTTATGTTTGATGGGGATGTTGGACTTCAACTCTCTTCAGACCACTTAATTGTGGCAATGTCCAGAGGCTCCCTGAGTTAAGAGCCCTGGATAGCTCAGTGATTTAGGTTAGGAGTTCAATTCCCCATTGTGCCTCCTTGATAGGGATTGGACTTGATCATTAGGGTCTTTTCCAGTTCTGCAGTTCTAAGAGGATGATGATGATCATCATCATCATCATTAACATCTGGAGGGCAACAGGTTCCCAGAACATGAAACCAAGCCTGTAGTGGCCTTTCTCAACATGATCTTTTCTAGATGTATTGGTGTATCACAGACACCTCATAATGAAGTATCAAACTATGATTTCTGGGTTCTAAGATGCCTATTGCCTTGATCACCTGTCTCAGGCTTTAATTTCCTGTGTGAAAGGCTGTTTGCCCGAATCTGATTTGGGAATAGAAGAAAAAAGGGTGAACGGGACCCTGAAAAACTCAGTCTTTCTCTGGTATGAGACACTGAATTATAATCCTATCTAAATTAGAATATCTATTCAAATTTATATCCATAAATGGATATTTGTATATCTAAATCTTATGCAGAATGAGGGGTTAATTTCTTCTTTTTTTGTGTGAAGAGGGAGTGATTCATCTATAGGTTAGACATTATTCTTCACCTCAGCTTAAACAAATAGGTTTATTATGTAATATTCAGCTCTTTGAGGAAAAATGGGGTACAAATGTTAAAAAGCACTCCATTCCACTTTTTTCTTTTATGGGCAGTTAACACTGAGAAAGCACACTTCACCTAACATGCACAGCTGCTCTGCCAAGCCCTCCTGTACAGTTTATTGAAAGTCAACATTTTCAAAATGCAGTTGCACTCTGGACACTGCACACATGCACTTGCAAAATGCACAGGTGACTTTTTGGAGTACCATAGGTTTCCATACAGAGGAAGGAGCTTGCATAATGAATTGCACCATGAGGTTTCTTCCTGCATTAGTAACTAATGTTCTCTTTTCTCTTTGTTGTGCTCTTTCCTTTCCCTTACTGAGCTGTTTTCTATGGTTCAGCTGTTCAATGGGAAAAGCAAGGCAGAAGAAGGGAGTGGGGTTTTATAGTCCATTTTGTAGCCCTCTTAATGCATAATAGTCTCATTTGGTTGAAAATTCCCCTTAGAAAATAATTTAGCTGCATTCTGTCCCCATCAGGTAAGTATTCATGATGCCAGAGATGTAAGAAATGTGAAAAGCAAGTAAATATGATGCAGTCAATGTTTACCATACTTTCTTCCTATGTGCTCAACATTTTAGCACTAATTTGCTGTTAAATGTTGAATGGGATTCAAACTATGCATCATTATAGAAACCCTATTGTTTACTTACCTGCCAGCAAATTTCTATCCTGTATCAGCAGATTTCAGGGGAAAAAATTCCAGCCACAAAGTCAATTGAAAAGCAACTCAGAGAGTGTAAACAATTTAACTCAAATCAGATGTAAAAGCAAGTCAAGAGATTAACAGCACCACCATTACCAAGTGTGTCAAGTGTGTTGTAGGATTTAAATCAAGGTCAAATCTGCAGGAAGGAGTGAGGAGTCTGCCCCACAACCACTCCTACTTCTTCTCCCAGCTGGGCTGACTTCTTGTTTTGGAGCCTAGCCAGGATGTTTGAGGAAGCCCTTGCAGAACAAACAGTGGACTGGATGTGGTAGAATCTAGCGTCTGCTTGCCCAACAAGCTGTTTGTAGTCTAAGTCATGCTTCTGCTCTCCTCAGTTTTCTACGACTGAAGGCAGACACACATTTAGAAACATGGACTTTAAGTTATTACATTTTTACCTTGCCTTTTGTCCAAGATGGTGGTCTTCCCTGTTTTTATTGCCACAAGAACCTAGGAAGCAGGATTGACTAAGAGATAATGGCTTGAATCCAGTTGATTGTCCCAACGTAAATAAACTCATTGAATCTGCGGGGTTTACATAAGTGTTGACTCTTTACCTTTGCTCGCAGAGGTGGAGAGGAGGAGGTAAATAAAGTCACATTTTCCAACCTCCCCCCTACACACACACAGACAACTTGGCTTTGGTATGGACTTCTGTTGTGTGAAACAAGTGACTCAGAATTTATCATGGGATCAGGGGTGTCTGGATTGAAGGTTTTGTTCATGGGTGCAGCCAATATTGAAGAGATGAGAGGCTGAGCTGCTTGTGGATTTGTATTCCTTTAATTTATTGGGCACCAGCCTTCCCTTCCCATACAGTGGCTTCTGCCATTTCCCTATTGAGCAAACCTCTTTCTCTCACAAATACTATTGTCTCAGGAAGTGGGTGGGATTTGGGAAGATTTTGATCCCTTTTCTCCATAAATCATAGAATAATGTTCGAAGGGGCCTATAAGGCCATCAAGTCCAACCTCCTGCTTAATGCAGGAATACAAACCAAAGGATATCTGCCAGGTGGTTGTCTTAAGTTTCTCTTGAATGCCTCCAGTGTTGGAGCACTCCCCACCTCTCCAGGTAATTGGCTTCATTGTTGCACTGCTCTAACAGGATGTTTTTCCTGATATTTAACCAAAATCTGGCTTCCTGTGACTTGAGCCCATTGTATTATCCTCTTTCAGGATGCATATTAGCAGGTATACTTCTGTTAATTGGTGTGCTTATGCCCGGAGGGTAGAAAAGGCTGTTCTAAAAAAATTGGCAGGGGCCTATTCCAGATGCCCCCAATTTCAGGTGGGTGTCGTTCATGGACAGGAGTCTTCTTTCTCCATCAGCTATCTAGAGTGCTAGTGCTGTCGTTTCAGGTGTATTCACATAGTTTAGTGTTTTATGAAACTTGCTAACTTGTGAACAGTCTTTGCTGTCCATGTTAATGAGTGTTGTTGCTGAAGTTCTGTGGCTCTTATTTGTATGAAGTCCACAAAGACCTTCAGAGTCCTTTTATTTCTATGTGGGGATACAAGAAAAAGGAAAGTTTTAGAAGAGGTAGCCATGTTAGTGTGTGCTAGCAGGCAAAACCAATAGGCAAAAAGAAGAGGAAAAAAACACATTAGGGCACCTTAAAGACCAATATTTTAAACAAGCAAACTGCTATATTTTACTGCCACCTTTTGTGGGCAAGTCTGAGGAAGTGGGCCTGTCTGTGAAAGCCCACATTAAAATATAGCAGTAAGTCTTTAAGGTGCTACAACATTTTTTTCTCTTAATTTTTTTAAATTTTGTTTTGCCAGAAAAAAAGGAAAACCCATGATAGCAGAATTTTTTGTTGTTGTTGTTTTCCCCTCTTTTCTTTGGGTGCTATGGAGGTACCAACACCAGAGAAGCTACATCAAATGAATCTGCTTGCGTATGTATACGTATTTTAGCATATGACTACAGTACTTTCTCTATAATTTTTTTTACAAGTGCAACAGAGCAGGAGGCTGATAAACATAGCTCCCAGTGCCTCTTTTGTAATAATCTAGTTGGGCAATAACAATTTACAATGACAACAATCCAGCTGGAGATGCTGAGCTCTTCAAATGGCATTGGTGAATGCAGAATGTTTAGAAAGTCTGTACGAGTGCAAGTGCTACAGTGCTTCAGAGTCAAAAGCAAAGAAAGGGTTGATCTGCTCTGATGACAAAACATGAGACAAAAGAAACAGTCAGTGGAGCCTCTGTTTTCACACAACTGTGTTATCTGAGGCAAGAACACCTTGCATTCACAGGACAGCTCTTGGCAGGTGCCTCAGCTCTTGCGAAATCTGGAGAGAACCTCTGTTTCTTTAATGAAACACAAACACACAGGCACATTTCATGGCATTTTAGCTTTTCTAAAGAGCAATGGGAAAAAAACACCCAAACTACTTTGGAACTTACCTCAAATGCAGGGTTCCTGTAGCTGTTAGAAAAAGTTCCATTAACTTCTGGCATTGCCATTGCTTTGTTGAGTGGGTAGGCAGGGAGCCTGGCTTCTTTTCAAAGCTGCAGCTATGATCCTATACGACCATCAACAATATCCATTGGAGCTCTCTATTTGTTATTTCTTCCGAATACAAGAGGTTTACCTGACTGTAGTCACACCCAGATTTCTGAAGCTGAATGAATGCTCCACCTCTCTAAGGAGTCACTGTAGTCACACACTAACCCAAGTGAAAATCCAGGCTTGTGAAATCTTACAGAAGAGGATGATTAACACATGGGGTTGAGTTGTCTGAGAGTTCAGAAGCGTGTTCAATGATTATCTCTCTCACAGCCAGACGTCCAGATCTCTGCATAACCTTCTGGTTGTAGCATTAACATTTTAATGCCATTATGCTTTTATTTAAAGAGATGAAGTTATTTATTGATGATGGGATGAAGCACACATTTCAAAGGGCACTGAATACCTGAATTTCTGCTTGCAGGTTATCTAGGCAGAGATGGGAAATGGGCCTGCTAATCAGAACTTTGAAAAAGGGGCAGCCAAGATGGCTGGGGCATTTTGAATGCTGCAGTCAACCCCTTCACCAAACAAACAACCCCACCCCCATTTTCCATCTCTATACATAAATCAGGGGAGGGGCAGACAGTGCAGCTAAGTATACAGAGGGGATATCAATTTGCATAAAATTTGCCTGTGCTAGTTTACATTTCTAATGCAAATTTGGAAAAATACACACCCTCAAGAATGTTTAAAATAGAAATAAGAGTACAACCTGCCTTAGTGGACATGGGTTTGCCCTGTGTGCCTGCTCATTAAAAAAGAAAAAGAAGATTAGCAAGATATATTTGGCATAAACTATTATGAATGGCAGCCATTTCTTCACATGGTTCTGAAGATACATTCAAAGAACTGGGCTGTAATCCACAAAACCTATGACAAATTGTTTTTTGCTGTAACAGACTAACACAGCTAGGGCATCTCCTTGGAGTTAAAAAAAATCTATAGTGCACTTGGATCAGGCAGTCATTTCAAACTGTTTGCCTTGGAATGGAGAATTCTTTCAATAGCCTTTCAAACAGAGGGCTGACCTCTGTGAAGGAAAACTCATGGCCCTCCTATGGACAGAAGGTACATCTGTACAGTATCTTCTGGGAGATCTCTTGAGCAATTTGCAATAGATCAGCAAAGATTTCTAATTGCAACAGCAGCTAAGTGATCTGCTAGGACATCCCAAATCTTACTCTTCTAGCAGAGAAAACTTGAAATGACAGACTTTTCCGTGGGAATTAATGGGTCACTTATGCCAGTTAGCATTGTGGTTATCAATCACTGCAGTGTTACACATGTTTGCTTGTGAGCAGGTCCTTCTGAGTTCGGTGAGATTTACCTGCCAGATTATTTGAATAGGATTGCAGCCAGTGGAATGCAAACAGGCTCAGTATTTTTTCAAGCATACCCTGCCTTTCCTGAAAAGTCAAGGAAGCTCATCTAGGACCCCAAACAATAAAATTATACAATATAGAATAGCAGTCAAATTATATGACATACTCTAAGGTGTGTCATATAATTTAATGAAAATGTATCTCTGTGTTTGTGTTTCATTAAAAAACCTGAAACATGCCCTTTTTATTATGTTACTTAAATAATTTACCTTTAGGTAACTACAAAATATGTTAGCCACAGCAAAAGAATGTAAATAGAAAAAGTTATTGATGGGAAATGGGGAAATAAAGTAACTATGGGGTTGCATCTAAATTATGCAGTAGGGAGCAGCAAGCTGACTTACTTTGACAGGTTAGTTGAAATAAGCAAAAAGTCTCACATGCCAATTTCAGACCTTGCCAGTGACCCAGGAGGCTCTACTCAACCTAGAAAAGTTTTCTTATTTGAGGAGGTGGGGTACTTTCAGTGGGATCCCTTGTGTAAATCTTACTGAAGGAAGGAAGAAAATGTGTACCTCTTAATGCTGTTGTGACTAGTGCGGATGGCAATTAATTTTTTGCGCTTATCGAAGAATCATCAAAAAGTGAAGTTGGAAGGGGCCTACAAGGTCATCAAGTCCAACCTCCTGGCTCAATGCAGGAATATAATTCAAACATACCTGCCAGGTGATTATCTAAGTGCTTATATCCCATTCCTCCAAAGGAATGTTGTCTCCACAACAACCTGTGAAATAGGGCAGGCCAAGAGAGTGTAGCAGGATCAAAGTTAACCATTGAGTTTCATGACCATGAAATTACTGTCTGTATCAGTCCGTAAGTTGAGTACCTGGATTCCCCACTGTGCCTCCCAGGGACTGTGCAGCTTGGCAAGCTGCACAGTCCCAGAGCACCCCCAAAAGAGAATGGTAAGTCACATGTGAGTACTCTACCTAGAAAACCCTAGAATGGGTTGCCATAAGTTGGAATCAACATGACAGCACATTATAATGATGATGATGATAATGATGATGATGAAGACTGGTAGGTGGGAATCATCAGCCTTGGAAGGCAGCCCATCTAGGAGAAGGAAAACTCCTATTTCAAACCTCCACTGCCTTGTGGCTATATCCACTCATGGAAACGGCTTCAGCAGTTAACTTCGAGGCAAAATCCGGAGCCTGAGTCCTGGAGGCAGTTCGTGTTGTTCTGCTAACTCCTGTGACGTTGCTGGAACCAGTTGTATTGGCTCTTGCCTTTCCATTGGACTATTTCAGTGACATGGAGAGTCACTGCTTGGGTGACATGGATTTGCTGCTTGGGTAACAGCCTATCCTCCATATTATTCTACCCAGGCTTCGTGCTCTGGAGAGGACACTCCAGCTTTGCATACAGCGCTGAAACACTAGATGCTGTTCCAGGTCCTCCATACAGAGCACATTACCATAGTCTCTCGAGACTGAAGGATGCCTATGTGGATGATGATGATGATGATGATGATTTTAAAAAACACTAGGCACAGTCAAAATTATAAAAAACATTGACTGGTATTATAAAGAGATACAAGTTTTAACTGAAAACCTATCTGTTAAATATCAGCACAGTATGTATGCTGTTCCTAATATTGCTGTTTTTGTAACTCTGATGTGATTTCTGAGATCTGTAACTGCTTCTGGTACTGTTTTGTCCACATCAGTTTTTGGATGTAGTGTGTGATACATGTTCATTAGTTTCCATGTTTTTCAATCCAATTCTTATAATTCATTTTGAGTCTAATCTACAGTACAGTATTACTATAGCTGGATATCTAATTACTGCAGCTGGGTATCTAATTACTGGAACTGCCCATGTGTTTAAGGATTTAATTGTATTTCCATCATTCAGCCATTTAATTTTGATAAGATTTTCCACAATCTTTCAGCAGTAGTATTATTATTATTGTTGTTGTTATTGGTGGTGGTGGTGGTGGTGGTAGTAGTAGTAGTAGTAGTAGTAGTAGTAGTAGTAGTAGTAGTAGTAGTAGTAGTAGTAGTAGTAGTAGTAAATCTGAATCTTAGTCCAATGCTGTAGCCACCACTGCTGACTACACCCAACAAAATCTGGAGGGCAATAAGTTGTTTTAATGCTTCCGCTTATGACATCTGTTCATACATAGTGAAACATAGTCAGGATAAGGAAGTTCTGTTGATTTCATGCTTGCTTGCAACAAGTCCTTCTCCCTGTGGTTTATGCTCATGTACTCATTTCCTGATTCCAAAAAAGTGGTGGTTTCATCGTTAAAGACGGCTTTTGTGCTTGCTTGCAAAGATATTCCAAACAGCAGGTAGGTCCAGAGTCATGTCAAGATCATGTCAAAATGTGTGTCTGTTCAATTTAATCAAGAAGCACAGAATGGTCTGTTGAGATGAAGTGGACAGATAGTTTTTAGAAGTAGCACCTCAAGGCATTTAGCAAGTGGCTTAGAGGGCCTATTATGCAACAACAAATCTGTTTAACATTGTGTGATCTTGCTTGCTCAAAAATGTACACAATGTATTATTAAAGTGACATGGATGAGGGACATGGAACATTAGTCACCAAGTAGGTGCCCTTTTAAGTAAAGAAGAAGGGGTAGCTTATATTAACAATGTTTGCACTAAGTAAGCTGAACTTGCTGATGGTATGACCTGTCTGACTGTTAACAGGCTGCTTCAGAAGGTAGTGATTTCTCCTCCATGGGATTTTTTTTTTTAAATCAGTGTCAGACGGCAGTTTGCCCGGCGTGCATTAGCTGTGAATTTCCTTCATTGGCAGAGGTTGGACTAGATACCCCTTGGGATCCCTTTGGGCTCTACAATTTGATGGTGCAATGAACAGACAGCCTTGTTAAAATGCTCAAGTGTTATAGAATCTGAAATAATGCTGATTGAAGACGAAAAAGATTTTGTGGATATGGTGGATAGCACAATGTACATGTCAACCTGGCATGTGACTGCAGTAAAGAAACAGGAAAGACGTGTTTAGAAAATAAATCAAAATAAAACACAGAATGTTTCAGCTAAGCTTCCAAGAGAACAGATAGATCTACTGGCAGCACATAACACTACTGCTGAAGGAACTGCAGTGGCTACTTGTATTGTTGCCCAGGCAATACAAAACAATGGCAGGCCAGGTTACCACATAGACCCATTTGATCATTAAGGTCTGCTCAGAAGGGGCCTCAGGGTGATACACTTGCTTCTCAAGTTCCCTTTTCATCCCTCCGGAGCAGGGCCTTTAGCAATGTTATAATTATTATGTGGAATGACCTTGCATCATATGTTCAACATGTATGTACAATTGTTGAGATGATGTTATGTATATTATGTCACATGCTGCCAAGTCAGGACTGACTTATAGTGACCTTAAAAGGGCTTTCAAGGTAAATGAGATATAGTTTGCTGTTGGATAGCTCAGTGATTTAGCTGTAGAGACTTAGGCTGGGAATTCAGTCCCGCACGGTGATTCCTATGAGTGGAGCTAACCTGTCTGGCCTTGGGCAAGCTGCATAGTACCTGGGTCCCCCCCCCCCCAAAAGAAAGGAGTGGTAAATAACTTCTGTGTATCCTCTACTAGGAAAATCCTGAAAAGGGTCACCGTAAATCAGAATTGATATGATGGCACACAGTTATTGTTATGTTCCACACACCCAGTAAGGTTCAGTGGCTGGATAGGGCTTTGAATGCAAACCTCCTTAGTCCATTACTCTAGCCACTACACCACACTGGGTATCCCACTTGTTAAGAACATACCTATTTAGGCAGGCCTTCCTCTGATCCAACCGACAACTTTTCAGACTACTTAATAAATACCATGGGTTAATGTCTACATTGGACAAAATCTTGCTATGCAAAAGGTGTAGTTTTTGGAAGCGAATTGGCTCAAATTAAGAAATCTTTGTAGACACTACAGTACTATGGACTATGTCTCTACTCTAGCTATTTCTTAACCTGAGGCAAGTCACCCCAAAAGTTGTGGTTTTTTGTGAAGCAGTGCAACATGATTTCAACCATTGTGTATTTGTATATTGTGTATATACTGCTCCATATTGTACGCTACCGTAAGGTATTGCATTGTATTGGGTGAGATCCTGTTACATAAGACTGATGGCATCATCAGTTGCAGCAAATTTTTGGAAATGAAACATTTCCAATTTCTTCCCTGCAGATCCCAAGACTCCTGTGGAATCTCTTTGGTTTTCAGGCTGGGGGGTACAGAATGAGGGAGAGTCTTTAATTACTGAAAATCTCTGCTGTCAGCAAGGTCATCCCCAAGATTAGCTCTCTTGAAACACAATACCCTTTCACTCCATTATGTTTTAATAACTGACAGGCATTTGCCTTGTGGAACAGAGACTAAGGCCTGGCCCTCATGAGTGGTTATGCAAGCTTTGCTGTCCTGTACATTAAGAAGGAAGCTGGTGCCATTATTCCTTTTAAAAGTTCTACAGAAGTCCTAAGAAACAGTCAGTTTTATGAGTCCTAAATTAGGCTTCTAGTTAGAGAAAGGCTATGTCGGAAGCTTTGTGAGAGGCAGGCTGTTGTTCTGCCTGGCTCCAGATCTTGTCTAAAGACATGATTGCCCATGCTCAGTTGTCAAACACAGCAGACCTCATTAGTTAATGTTAATAATTAACTAAAGAGGACAATTGTTGGTAACAGGGATGTGGACAGTCACACATTAAGGCAAAATTAGAGAATTTCACAACATCCAGGTCAAAGCAAAAACAGAAACCCCGAGCTAAGAAGCAAAAGTTCAGAAAGGAAGGACGTTCAAACGAAGATGGTTAATGTGGAGAATTCACACAAGATCAACTAGTGAGTTAATCCACAAATATAAATGGAGCCACTGATTTATTTGTCAGTGCAAATAAATCAGAGCAACTTTTCCTGGTTCGCATTACAGGATGACGTCTCAATTTGAAAAAAAAACTAAGCTTCTGTAAACCCTTCTGTCCGCACCCTTTTTTGCGAGTGTCAGCAACCCCTTCAGAGCCACAAAGGAAAAGGAATTCCTTAAAGAAAAAGTTGGGCATTACAGATCCACAGTGCAAAGTAAAATTTCTTCTTAAATCTCTGAAAGGAAAAGTGTGGTTTCTATTTGAAAGACCAGGGCAAGAGAACACCTGATGCCCCAGCAGTCCCATGAAATCACAAAAAAAAAAAAAAAAAAAAAAAAAAAAAAAAAAAGCCAAGAAAGAGTAAACATGCATGCCTTTCTTTGTGGGAAAAATCATCCTGATATGTGAAATGCTCCATTATAATAACCTTGAAATATGGATGAGGGCCAGACCACATATGGAATCAGGAGATCTCCCACTTTTAAAAAAACAGTAACTGCAACAGAAAGGAGGCTGGAGCTGCAAGAAATGGTAGAAATTGTGACTATCCTTACCTCAGGCAGTTCTGTTTCAAGCCGACAAGCCCATGTCTATTTTAGCCGAGAGAACAAATACCTTTCAGGGGATTTATATTCAGGAAGTAACACAAAGATAAATACCAAATGGCTGCTCTCTCCAAGCCTATGGTTCCACTCCAATTTGTATCCCCTTGAAAAAAATAATGGGAGATCAGAGAATGGATCTTCCACAATCATGTTTGACACAAACAGACCCCGAGAAAAGGCGGCATCTCAGGAAATTGCCATATCCTTGAGCATGTAAGCTTCAGTGGTCACTGTGGTTTGCTGAGGTACTTCTTAGCAATAACAGAGGAATACAGATGTTAGGTTTTTCAAGCACTGAGTCTGTGTTTGATGTGCTTTTCATTTTTCAATCCAGATTTGTTTTCTCTTCTGAATAAATTGTGGGTGTTTTTTTTTTTCATATTTACAACCAAAACTTGGATATGCACAAACCTGATTTCCAGTGTGTGTTATGTCATAAGGAACCTTTGATCCTGGAGAAGTTTCATGCTTTTTAATAAAGGTTCTTTCCCCCAAAATGATTATGCATGCAAATATGCATGTGGTAGGAAAAGACAGATACCCAACCTGAGCATATGGGAAGGTGTAAAGGTAAAGGTTCCCCTTGACAATTTTTGTCCAGTCATGTTCGACTCTAGGGGTTGATGCTCATCCCTGTTTCCAAGCCATAGAGCCACAATCTTCCGTGGTCACATGGACAGTGCAACTTAGACACGGAATGCTGTTACCTTCCCACCGAGGTGGTCCCTATATTACTCGCATTTGCATACTTTCAAACCGCTAGGTTGGCGGGAGCTGGGACAAGCGATGGGTGCTCACTCTGTCATGTGGATTCAATCTTACAGCTGATGATCTACAGACCTTACAGCACAGAGGCTTCTGCGGTTTAACCCGCAGCTCCACCACGTCCCTCAAGGGAAGGTGTGAGTGAGTTCAACTTTGGGAAAACCCCATTCCTCTTTCTGTTCCCCAAAAAGTGGAGGCAGTCCTTTTTCACAAACACTTCTTTTGTTTTCAAACAATGGAGTACTATAAATAACAACTTCAGGTGGACCAACGGGGCCTTCCGTTTCTTTGTATTCAATATAATTGTCTCTTAACTCTGGCAACACAAAGGAGTTCACCCTTGGGGGTTCACTTCAAACTGTTTGTGATCTGTTGGCTTTCTTGTGGGCCTCCTCAGATATGGTGTCACGACAGGGGTGCCGAGCCCATTCTCCCTCTGCGGGCATCTCTGGCTGAGGCATCACCACTGGTCTGGCCCCCTTCTTCCTCGATCTTCCTTCTTTGGATAGACATACACTGTCCATTCTATGGGATCTACTTCCCCGAGCTGTATTGCATAGCCTTCCTTTCTTTGCCTTTTCTCCTCTTCTCCCTCTTTTCCTCTGTTACTCCCTGCGTGACCCACAGTGTGATATTGCTGTCTCCTGTCTATTTCTTCCACAGGCAGTTTCATCTCAACACATTCTCCTGTTCAGGGGTCTTCCATTTCTAACCAACCCCATCCTAGAGGAATGTCTTCCTCCTTAACCTCCCTTTCTTTTTCTCCTCCTCCTTCGCCTCATCAGCCTCCCAGTCTAGCTCTTCTTCACCTTCTCAATTCTCCTCAGCCCCGTCACCTGGTATCCCTCTACTATTGGCTCCTCCCCTTTCTTGCCTCCCTCTCGCTCCTCCTTCCCACTCTTTCCCCCCTCTATTCCCAATTGGGCTACTGTTGGTATCAGTGTATATGCTGTCTCATTATTATTATTATTATTATTATTATTATTATTATTATTATTATTATTATTATTATTATTATTATTATTATTATTGATGATGATGATGATGATGATGATGATGATGATGATGATGATGATTTAATTTATTGTCATTGTAAGTATATACACAGTATACCCATACAATGAAATTCACAGACACTCAGAGACCAGACACATGCACACACATAAAATTCCCCAAACACTCCCCACCCACTAAAAGTCCCCCACTAAAAATACAAACATCTACACCGCAGGCCAAGTAACAAAGTCCAACTAATTATTCACTACTGGTGGTCTTTAAGCTCATTATTAATTGCAATTATAGCTCTGGGATAAAAACTATTCAGAAAACGTGTGGTCCGAGTTTTAATTGTTCTATATCTTCTGCCAGACGATAACTGTTCAAAAAAGTTATAAGCAGGATGGGAAGAGTCTCTCAGGATGCTGTGTGTCTTCCTCAGACAGCGGGATGTGAAGATGTCATCCAGGGTTGGTAGCTGGAGCCCGATGATATTCTGGGCAATTTTAATGGTTCTCTGTAGAGCTTTTTTGTCCGCTACAGAGCTACTCCCAAACCATGCCAGAATGCCATAGGTTAGGACACTCTCAATGGTGCTACGATAGTATGACAGAAGTAAATGCTGAGATAAATTTAACTTGCCGAGCATTCTCAGGAAAAACAGCCTCTTCTGTGCCTTCTTCATTGGCATGTTGGCATTTATAGTCCATGAGAGGTCCTCTGAGATGTAAGTACCCAGAAATTTAAAACTACCAACTCTCTCCATTTCCTCACCGTTTATGTACAGTGGTAAATGTACATTTCTCTTCCTCCTAAAATCAATTATGAGTTCTTTAGTTTTTTTGATGTTAAGTGTGAGATGATTTTCTTTACACCAAAGTATCAACCTTTGTACTTCCTTTCTATAAGCAGACTCATTGTTCTTATTTATGAGCCCCACCACTGTCATATCATCCACAAATTTAATAATTGCATTGGTGTTATACAGTGGGGTGCAATCATGTGTGTACAGGGAATAGAGGAAGGGACTTAGCACGCAGCCCTGGGGAGCTCCTGTACTTAGTACCAGGGTAGAAGAATGGTGAGATCCTATCCTTACTGACTGTGGCCTATCTGTCAGAAAATCCTTTATCCACATGCAGATCTCCTGAGGTAATCCCAGGTTGATCATTTTAAAAAACAACCTATTTGGTAGAATGATATTAAAAGCAGAGCTATAATCCACAAACAACAGCCTCGCATAAGTTCCCTGTTGTTCTAAGTGGCTCAATACAGTATGGAGTACAATATCCCTCTGTTGTGGGTGCTTGAGGGGACGGCTCACACTCCTCTTTACTGCTGGGAAGAGGTTCCTTCTCACAGAAGGACAAGACTCACAACCAAATTGGCATTCTGTTTATTAGTGTATATCTAATTCACTTGGATTTTGTAACTAGGATGGATCTAAGTTCACCCTTACATTGGTTCTTACATTCCATGTACACTGTCTGCCCTAACCCTGAAATGAATTATTCCTTCTAAAGCCACTACTTTCCTTTTGCTAGCCTCCTGATTATTTTGCAAAGGGTGTGGAGGAAATGTAAGTAGATGATGATGATTCACAAATGGTTTCTGTGACATTCTCTTCTAATCAGGAATTTCAGGTCTGAGATCTTTTCGAACACTGATATTTTGTGCTTGTGTGACCTTATTTTGTCCAGTTCCTTCTGCTGCCAATTTCTCATATTGTCAAATGTCGAAAGAAGACAGCCAGTTCACAATATTGGCACATTAAACACTGCCTCTGGTCCATGGATGGGCAGAGGAAGTGAAACGTTTTATGAGACTCGATGAGGGCAGCTGGACAGTGTCTGGACAGTGTCTGCGAAGCAACCAACATGAAATTGACACAACTACCGGAGGCAGTGGAAGATAGCAGGGCCTGGCGTGCTCTGGTCCATGGGGTCATGAAGAGTCGGACACGACTAAACGAATAGACGCCGCCATGATGAGGGCAGCACAGATATGCTGCATCACTTGTAAAAATGTTTTTGAAAACTTCCTCTTGGTGGGAAGAAACAGGAGAGATAATGAGGTCCCCCCCGCTTTTTCTTTGTGACTTTTTAAAAGGTTGGGTGGATAACTTGCCCATAGCCAAATCCACTGACAAGTGCCGATAGTGGATTTGGCTGTAGGCAGGTTCTCAACCCAACCTTTAAAAAAAAGTAATAAAGAAAAAAACACCACTTCTTGGGAGGCTTGTGGTGCAGTGGTTAAACTGCAGTACTGCAGCGAAAACTCTGCTCATGACCCAGGTTTAATCCCAGGTAGTTGGCTCAAGTTTCACTCAGCCTTCCATCCTTCCAAAGTAGATAAACTGAATAACCAGCAGGTGTGTGTGGAATGTGTAGCTTGCATAATTAAATTGTAAACCACCCAGAAGGAAATTTTCAATTTTTAATTTTTTTACAAGTAAAGGCACTGCATCAGTACTGCCCATTAGGGGCAACAAATTTCCTTTGCCCCTCCACAAAGCAGAGGAAGTGTTTAATTGGACAATATCATGAAGTGGCTGTCTTTTTAAACCACTTCACAACATGGGAAATCAACAGCAGACAGCAATTTGTTAGCCCCAAGCTCACTTTGGTTCGTTTCTAGCAATTGCACTCCCTGGAAACAACCCAAAACATAGTGATTCTACCCACACCAAAAATTAAAAAACTCTGACAGGGATTCAGAAAAGTGCAGGCAGAAACATTCTAAGGATGGTCTGATTCTCTCCAGTAATTATGCCATGTGATTGCTGGAAAAAGGGACCAAAACAGCAGACCAAACAGCAGGATACATGCTCACCTGATTGCACCCTTGTCTGTTTTACCTGTCTAAGACTTTGACAAATGAGTTGCATGAGTCCCTGTCTAAAGCAACAACAAGATGCATATAGCATAATTAAGCAGACATTTCCAAATTTGCTTATTGTGTATTTTATGCTTTTAATGGGTAATATTCCTGAAGTCTGCATTTTTTGGTTTGCTGTTAGAAATCTTGAAATCCTTATATGATTAGTACCATGGGTGAAATGAGCATCACATTCTGGAAAGATCTTACCTTGTTCTGATTATAATCTGAGCCAGAGAAGTCAAGATTCCTTCTGCTCCCTAGGTCACACAGGTAAGGTGCCTCACTTCCCTTCCTTGGTTGTGAAAGCAGAGAAGAGGTGGTGGCAAGCTTTGAGGCCTGCGCCTCTCCCTGCTCTGAAGTTGGATGTACTTTGATGATTGTGGGCCAGGTACTAAAATAGCTGGGAATATACCTTGAAAAGACTGTTATGGTCCATTTGAAAGTAGCTGTAAGGAAAGAGTTAGTTGGGAGTATAGAACTTAGCAGCTTCTACCACACATAATGACATTTTATTTTGAAAGGCATTGGTGATTGATGAAGACTCTCAGGATATGATAATGGAAAACATCCACTCTGCAGACTTCACCTAATATCACTGTAGTGGCTCTCCTGACTTCTGCTATTAGAGGTGCAGTAGTGAGAAGAGCTGCTGATCTGTGTGTGTCTCCTCCCTGTGGTGAAATTCACAAATTGCAGGTAGAAGCCTTCTCATTGAGGAACCTTCAAGCCATGAAGTGTCTTCTGTCTCTGGATGAACTCTGTGCACCTACAGTATTCTAGCCATTGGATCCTTCTGGGTGAGAAGTATGAAGGGCTTCCAATTCAACCTGAACCTTTCTTTGAGTTCCAGGAGCCCCAAGGTGTTAGAAAGTTTTGAATTTCTGGTAAAATTTTCTTTTTGTTATACCGTAGAAGTACAGAGATCCACAGGACAGAAAAGCTACAATTTCTCCAGCATCCACCCCTTTCTCATTAACTGGCACTTAAGATCTCAGTAAGTCACTCTGAAACATTTTTAAGAGAAAGAATTAAAAACGTTTCTTTGCCTATAGTTGCTTGAAATTACAGACTTGTGTATGCTGCTTTCTTTACTACACTCATGCTTAACAACCAACTGAACAGATCAACAGCAAACAAACAACTGCCAACAGGCTAAAGTGAGGGAAAATTATAATTCAACAGAGAGGTGAGGTCTCTCTTTTAATTCAAAGGCTGGAAAAAATGAGTGGTTAGTGCTGGATAGACAATCATTCCAGCCCAGAAAAATCCTCAAGGTTCTGTTTTGACCCCTATGCTATTTAACACATACACGAAACATCTGGGAGAGGTTGCCTGGAGTTTGGGATCTTGATGTTACCAATATGTGGATGACACCCAACCCTAATCTCTCCTTTCTTTTGAAAGAAAGTTGTTTTAGCTCTGGACCAGTGTCTGATTTCAGTAATGGACCGGATGAGGATGAATAAACTGAAACTTAATCCAGACAAGTCAGAGATGCTCCTGGTCAGCCAAAAAGGCTGATCAAGAAATAGAGATCCAACACAACAAGTTGAGGAGACTTAATGCTTAACTCCTTAATTGGGACTTAACTTAATCAAAAAGGGGATGAATATGTGCACATCTTACTTACTAAGCTTTAGTGAGTAAAACATGACTTTACAAAGCATTTTAGAAGCATTTTGACAGAAATTTTGACAGCAGTCCTAAGTGACCAGGGGAGTATTGGTCGAATCTTATTCGTTAAATCTCTTTGTGTTATTTGTGAATACAACGTTTTAAAGTGTGTTGCTGCAAATTATGAATCAGTGTTGCCATTATCTGTTTTGTGCTGAGGCACATCACTCAGTGTACAGCAAAGACGGTCAATCCTGACTTTCAGCTGGCAACAATTTGCTGCTAAAAGTTACACTGCTTATGTTATACCAGTGAAAAAAGGACAGTAGGACTTTGGCCCTAATTTTTTTATCTCTGTATTTTTACAAATATTTCCAAGATAATTTAATAACAAATAATAATCAAGGGACATGGTGGCGCTGCGGGCTAATCCGCAGAAGCCTGTGCTGCAGGGTCAGAAGACCAAGCAGTCGTAAGATCGAATCCATGTGACGGAGTGAGCGCCCGTCGCTTGTCCCAGCTCCCGCCAACCTAGTGGTTCTAAAGCATGCAAATGCAAGTAGATAAATAGGGACCACCTCAGTGGGAAGGTAACAGCATTCCGTGTCTAAGTCGCACGGGCCATGTGACCACGGAAGATCGTCTTCGGACAAAACGCTGGTTCTATGGCTTGGAAACGGGGATGAGCACCACCCCCTAGAGTCGAACATGACTGGACAAAAATTGTCAAGGGGAACCTTTACCTAATAATCATGTGCCATCAAATCAATTCTGACCTATGGCTACCCTTTTCAGGGTTTCCCATTCAGAAGTGGTTTACCATTCCCTTCTTCTGGGGCCAGCGCTAAGACTATGCGGCTTGCCCAAGCACAGTGGAAATTGAGCTGTCAACCTCATACTCCATGCAACACAATGATTACTTGCACACATTTGAAGTAATGATAATGGCTACCTGGCTGATGAGAAGTCACTGGTAACAGAAGGACAGAAATCCTGTTGGGTAAGTTGCCCTGTACGGTGAAAACTACATGCTTGTGAGTGGGCAGATTACTTGCTGATTATAGACTTCCCTTTTTAGTGCTGGTCTGTATGCAGCTTCATGCCTTTGCATGCAGCTATGCACACCCTGAAATCAATAAATGAAGTCTTTAATCAGTGGCAATCTGCTGCTGACAAGGTTGTGCAACAGGCTTTGGGCCGAGGAGCTCCCTTTACAATGTAACATTCTGAGCTCTGCTTTGACCCAATCCATACTCTGCTATCTTTACTGCTTACTCTCAGTATGTTTAAATTCTCTTTGGATCAACAAATATTCCAGAACTTACTCAGTGCAAAGTACCGTATTTTCTGTGTATAAGATGCCCCCATGTATAAGACGCTCCCCACTTTTCTAACCCAAAATTAAGAAATCTAAGTGGGGCTTAGCAAGTGGAGGGGAAAGCAGGGGTCAAAGCCCTTCAGGATCACTTTGATCCCTGCTTTCCCCTCCACTTGTTTTTGTTCTCAGCTTCCGTATATAAGACGATCCTCAATTTTTAGTCGAAAGATTTTAGACAAAAGTATAGTCTTATGCATGGAGAAATACAATGCTTTTTATTCATGATACAGGAAAGTTAAATGTAGCACAGATTTAATATATGAATTATGAAGTAATTTAAAACTAATTTAACATAGAGTCATCTCTTTTTTTCAAGAAGCAACTTAATATTAAGATTACTTACACAAAATAATAATAATTGGAAAAAGTTGTAATAAAATAAAGGCAGACAGGTGTTGCTGGCTGACACTCCATCCCCAGACTGCCACATACAATCATCACAATATTGTTCATGCCAGTAGACTAATATGAGTCAGGAAAAATATTTCTTATTGACTTATTACAAGCACATGTAACAAAATGAGAAAAATGCACAGTGCTTCCCCCTGACTTCACAGCTCTTGGGCCACCCCCCCAACCCCACCCCATTATTTATGACTGAGTATTTATCTTGCACAGCTTTACATGTAAGTCTCTTAAAATGTATTTCACAATTCCAACTGGAAGAAGAAAGTGAATTATCTTCAAAAAGCTGCCTAAAGCTGCTACAGAAAAGATTAATTGTCAGCATCAAACTATTATGGCTGTAATACGATTCCCATCCATTACGGTGACTGATGTGGAATTATGGGCTAAATGTTGTCCCCAAGCCCCCTCCCTACAATCTAACTTCAAGTATTACATGGTTTCAAGAAGAAGGGATTAAGGTTTTCAAGACACTTGTAGGGAGACTTGTTTAAGCTAATGCAAAGCAATCCCACTCTTCAAGCATCATTATTTATGCTAGTATCGTGCAATTACATATATAGGGCTAAATCCAGTGTCAGCCATACCTATAATAATAATAATTGCATCCTGTCATGTCAGTTCTGATATATGGCAACCCTTTAGGGGGACACATAGTAGCTAACACTAACAAGATGTTACAACTCAGCATATCTGCTCTAGGTGGGACAAATGTTCAATTTAGTTCATAGAGTATATTACACTTTGAGACACACAAATTCCCCATGGTAATTTGAGGTGACTTTTTAGAATAATAGACTGTAGTTTTGCAGTTTCTCCAGCAGTAAAGAAAAGGAGACCTGGGCACATATATAGAGGAGCTGCCTATCATCTCAATTTGATCCAGTTATGTAGTTTCCCATTCTCATTATGATTAAATAAAGCTGGGTATAGAAAGTTTAGGAGCTATTTTGACTTCCTTAAAATCTTGTTTTCAGGAGTTGTCAGTTTCCTGTCTGCCTGTCATCTAAAAGGCCATCTTCTTATGCAAACTTCCAGTCATTTTTGGATGTCTGATCTCAAATATTCTTGCCACAGTGGCTGGCATACTCTGGGGACTGTTTTTTAAACAACAACAACAACAACAACAACAACAACAGATAAACTTCCAGGCTCTGGCCGAAAGGTTGGATAGTGGGGTGAAACTGGTTGGTTGGAACAGGACTTAATCATACTTAAAGAAGACCTATTGAATCCACCGGGTTTTACTTTAGTTACGATTAATTTGTTCCCAATGATTTCAGTGGATCTGCTCTAATAATGGCCATTTCTAATAGAGATATATTAGTCAACATAAACAGCAGTGTTCAGGAAAAGAAGAAAAGATAGTAGAAAAGCTCATTATGTGAAACTGGCAGCATATGAGAAAGTTGGAAAAAGAAACCAGGATGTACACTGGCAGTGGATTCAGAATAGAGAAGGGAAGCTGAAAGTATTGGAAGTTGCTTTATTGATCAGTATGGGTTAGTTTAAGCTAGCAACCTATAATATGCTTAGTTGGATGTGTTTGTCTATGTTTATTTTCATTTACTGATATTGTTAAAAAGAAAAAAAAAGGATGGAGAGTGGCATGGGGCAAATGCTCCATCAGGTTTTTCTGGAAATAAGGGAGGGCAGATAATTTCCACTTTCACTGATAGTTTCTCCACTGCTGTGTCATAAGAGTCACTTCCGAGCATTGGTGAAGTTCTGGGCATGCCCTATTACATCTCTCCTGTTCTTATAGAGGAAAATAAATGCAGCCCAGCTGCTACCCTGTTGAGATGTAAGAGCTCCTCCTGAATGGCTTTGCAGAGGCATCTGATTTTGCCTAAATTGTCCAGGAGAGGAAACTACTTTAGTCTTTCCTATTCTGGTGGTGCTGTGGGCTAAACCACAGAAGCCTGTGCTGCAGGTTCAGAAGACCAGCAGTCGTAAGATCGAATCCACGCGATGGAATGAGCTCCTGTCGCTTTGTCCCAGCTCCTCGCCAACCTAGCAGTTTGAAAGCATGTAAAATGTGAGTAGATAAATGGGTACCACCTCGGTGGGAAGGTAAAACGGCGCTCCCTAGTCACGCTGGCCACATGACAACGGAAAATGTCTTCAGACAAGCGCTGGCTCTACGGCTTGAAAAACAGGATGAGCACCACCCCCTAGAGTTGGACACGACTGGACTAAAAATGTCAAGGTGAACCTTTACCTTTACCTATTCTGGGCATACACTATTATGAAAAGGCAAGCCTCACTGGAAAAGACAATAATGCCAGGAAAACATGAAATACGACACCCCATTCCAGTGTTTCTTAAGTATACAGTAAGTTAGTCTGCAGTAATTTACCACTTCTTGTGGGGGTGCTCTGGAATTGTGTAGCTTGCCCAAGGCTACATAGGCTGCCTCTTTTCCCAGGGAGCACAGTAGGGCTTTAAACTCCTGACCTCTGACTCAGCAACCAGGTACTGACTCAGCAAGCCAGCCACTAATTCATAGGGTTGCCATAATTCAGAAGTGACTGGATGGCACAGAAAGCAAAGTGTGCTGCTCATATATAGTCCCATAGCACTTAAAGCACTCTCTGGGCGGTTTACAAGTAAATTATGCAGGCTACACATTGTGCCCCCCCCCATGAACTGGGTACTCATTTTACCAACTTTGGAAGGGTGGAAGGCAGAGTCAACCTTGAGCCGGAGTGAATCCCGGATTATGAGAATAGTTTTGGCTGCAGTACAGCAGCTAAACAACAAGAGAGCTAACTAAAGTTATGATGATGATTGTCTTACATCATTTGTAAAGCAAATCCATATTGCTGCCTTCTGCAATGTTACCCCTCTACAGGGGTATATACATATGATACATATTCATACAGAACTGTATTATCTCCCAAATGACCAATGCAATAAAAACAACCCAGTTTGCCAAATGGAGACCGAGGCATACATGTGCTAGAATAAACAGATGGTCTTTTTCTCTTAAGGGTACACTGCTTTTGAATATTGAATCAGTATCTCATCTTAAGGATATATTACTTTTAGCTATAGAATCAGCATCTCATCTGGTGAGGACCATAGTGCAGGTGAAAGGGGGTTTACAGCATTTATGTACTAGTCTCCAAATAACCTTCTGCACGTTTACCATGCATTTGCTCCAAGGCTTCCCGGCTTTCTTTATAAAAGGGTTCAGATCTATGATGCAGTTAATGATGAGGAAGAAGTTGCATTGAAGTTCCTTAAGACTTAAGTCACATTCCTCTTGCAATTTGGTCAATTTTCTCAGGAAAACATCCTGAGAAAATATGCCTTAACGAAAATAATTGGAGAATGTGAAGTGTATGGCACACCTTAAATCTCCAACAACTATTAGAAAGAGATGCAAACATTGAAGAAATAACAACAGCAGCAACAACAACAACAAAAAACAGTGAAGGATGGTGGAAATATTGCAAGGGCCAAGAGGAACAACAGCTTGGGAAATATTAGTTACACAGAGAGAATATCTCTGAATATTAGGACACTTGAGGGAGATTTGTACAGAGGCTGCTGTAATTTATGTTCTCTATTAATTTTGTCATAAATGTTGCAGTAAGAGAGAAGAACATGCACATTTGAAAATACAGTAAAACAAGCAGAACACTACATCCTGAGCTTTAGATTACCTTGATTTACATTGGTCAAACCCAGAATGAAGCTCATAACTAGTAATATTTATCTCTGCAATTACGGCTATTAAACACTTGATGGCAGTGTTCCACTTGAATTGTGCCTTTTTTGCCTTTTTTTAATATGGCAGAAGCAAAATCGACAAACGATTTAATGAAGAGCTCAAGAAAATATATCTGTGTGGCTCCAAAACCATTTTAAAAAGAAAAAAGAAAAGTAAAAACAAATTCTGTATGTACTTCAAAATACAAAATGCTCAAGTTACTTTACTGCAGGGGAGGGAGACTTTTTGTGGTCTTCAGGCTGAACTGCCGTTTGGGAAGGTCTCGTGGGCTAAAGTTGGGCAATTGGAGCAAAAGGAAAGGATGGGACCAGCACAGATGGGGCTCGAAGGAATCCTTCCCAGTTTGGGAAGTTCCTCCACCAAGTATCAAAGCACTGCTGTTCTGTGCCAGCAAGTCAGAACAGACTTCTACTGATTCTAACAGGGCTTTCAAAGTAAGTTAAATATTTAAGGAGAGTCTTTACTAGTTCCACTCACCCTGGAGTTTCCATGACTGAGAGGGGGATTTGAACCCAAGCCTCATACACAGCATTGTCCTATAAATATGAATAACATATTTCATTTATATAAATCCAGTATAAGAGCCGTGAAGTTCTCAGGCGGTGTTATGCTGCCCTTTCTATCAGGAAATGTTGAAGTGCTGTGGGGCAGTATATAAGGAGAACACTTTGCATTGGAAAAGGTGCTGAAGGTACTGAAAGATATATGATTGTTACATTAGAAGATGAGTGGGAGTTAATAATGATAGGGCACAGGCAGAGCTCTACCAAGAGGACCAAGTGAAGAAGAAACGAGTATCGGAGATGATATAATTACTTAACACATACTTGTCCAACTCGCAGCCCATGGGCCGCATGCGGCCCAGGTCAGCTCGTAATGCGGCCCAGTGCAATTTTTTTAAAAAAAGAAATTCCAAAGTTTCAAGTTACACTGCCGGCTCTTGCTGCCGAAATGCGGCCGGGGCATGTCACAACGGTAGGGGGGGGGAGAGAGGGAAGGAAGGAAGGAGCGGGAGGGGAGGGGAGAAGGGGGCTGCGTGACTGCATTGCGCTGTCCCCATCAATAAGTGGACCCCCTCCCGGCCTCATAAGGCTGCCGAAGTCAAAGCTGGCAGCCTCTGCTGTCTGAGATCGCAGCTGCTGGTAAGTGTGCTTGGAGTGGGGTTGTGGAGGACAGCTAGGGCTGCCCCTCCCCATGTGGCCCAAACCAAATTTATGTGCGGACCAAACCAAATTTTCATCTCGGGTAGTGTGGGCGGCATATAGGTTAAATGAATGAATGACAAAATGTGTTGCAATCGACAAAAGGCTATGTTAATTAAAGTTGCTAATCTACCAAAAGACTTTTTGTTATTCTGTTGAACTGTAAAAACAGCTACAAGCAAAGACTGAAGCCATGCCTCCTTTTCCCATTAGCATCTTCAAAACACATTCCTAGTTTGATGTAAAGATGTAAAACAATAAAGATGCAAAATTTCCAAAAAAAATCCTCTTTTTTCTAGAAAACAAAATAATGTTTTCCCCTGTTTTTTCTGGAAAAATGGAAATTTTGGGAAATTTTACATCTCTAGTCAACAGCCCACAAATATTAGATTAATCTCGGCATGTAAGCGTAGGGTGTCTCTGACAATCTGATCCAGTGGAGGTTTGTGTTGCACGCCGTGTGGAGGGGCACGTTTTACCAACAGTCCTCCTTCCTCACTGCAGTTTCTTCTGCAGTTGCCATAGATCTACTAGTATGGGACAGGTTGGGGGGAGCTCTTTGAAATACCTTGGAAGGTGGCACAGGGAACAGAAGGGGGGGACTCACCCTCAAATCCCCTCCTTCTCCATTCTGGCACTTGAAGCCTGGATCAAATAACCTTTCAGTAGGGAGGGAGATGCCAACTGGATATAAACCATGTATCCAGATGATGATGATTATGGATTTGGAAGAGATGAGGGAAAAGACACCTGGCCTAGTTCCACAATGCCATTCTCTTCCTGTCCTTCAGCCCCACTGCTACCCAATTTGTCCACATAAACACGGTCACTCTGGTCTCTTTTAAAGCCATGAGGATTTCAAGAATTGCTTTCATGAAGCTCGGCAGCTGCTCTGTTTTGATTAGCTTGGGCGCACAACAAGAGAACTTCACTTAGCATAAATTATTAATTTATTACTGAAGATTTCAAGGGAATACATAGAAATAATTCAGGGAGATAAAGACATCAGCTAGAACACAACAGGCACCGGTCTATTACGGGCTTATTAGCTCTAGCTTTCTACCTCTTAACAAACCGATGTCTAAACTTTGTAGTCGAAACTTCAAGACTTTTGGGCAGTTCAGTGTTATTCTGTGGCTTGTGCCTGTCTCTAGATAAGTACACAGAGGAAAACAAGCAAGCAAAGCAAACTAGATCTTGAATGAGGGAAAAGGCATGTGGCTCCACTAAATTAAATAAATTTGTGCCTGTCAAGAGCAGAGCTGAGGAATCTCAGGTCCTACAGATGTTTGAAACTACAGTTACCATAGTCCTTTACCATTAGCCATCCTGGTTGGGGCTCATGGGGGTTGTACCCCAAACTATCAAAAGCACCTGAATTCTCCAGCCTAGCTTCTAGGATGTAGGCATCCATTCTCCTACCCTAATTAAAGACATTGGCAACAAGAGAAAAGAAATGAAGATACATCTTGCCAGGTGAATGTTACGTAGCTGGTGCTTTTATTTCTCATTGTTATCTGAATGAGGTCATAGGCATCCTTCAGTCTCGAGAGACTATGGTAACGTTCTCTGTATGGAGGTCTTGGAACAGCGTCTAGTGTTTCAACGCTGTACACAAAGCTGGAGTGTTCTTCCAGGGTACGAAGCCTGGGTAAAATAAGATGGAGGATAGGCTGTTACCCAAGCAAGCAGCAAATCCCCCTCTCCACATCGCTGAAATAGTCCAATGGAAAGGCAAGAGCCAATACAACTGGTGCCAGTGACCTTGCAGGAGTTGACAGAATGACATGAACTGCCTCTGGGACTCTGGCTCCAGGTTTTGCCTCGGGGTTGACTCCTGAAGCCTTTTCCATCAGTGGACATAGCCACAAGGCAGTGGCATAATAAGCCACAATTTCTCAGTGAGGTGAGGCTGCGCTAATGCTAAACAAGGACCAGAATCCTGTTGGCTTGTGCAAATGAGGAAGGGCAACGGGGCAAGTGTTCTCCCTCAAATAAAAATTGAGCATGTGACCGGTCATGGAAAAGATAGTCCATGGGAAAGGGAAAAAATGATTACCCACCTAACACACACAGATTTTGTATGCAGGATTCTATCTGCTGTCTGGATTTGGTAATGGGCTGCTGAAGGCCAATGAAACCCTTGCAAGATACACCCTCTGTATCATCCCTTCATGGTGCCTTTCTAGACTATTTGGCTGGTGTATAAATTGGCTGTTAAACATGATTTTTGAATGGTTTCTTGACAAATGTTTCTGTTTCCCTAGTGTGCGCTGCAGAGGAAACCTCAGCAGGCAGAAAAACCAATAAATATACACTGGTTCTAAAAATAAATAAATAAACCAACCAAGCAAAGAAGCTCGCTTTCTGGCAGACTATCAGTTCCTTTCTGTTGTATGGTCGCTTGGTGCACTTTTTTGGGCCATGTATTATATATTTCCATTTTTGTTTAGGAAAATATGATGTCCTAAAATCTTTTTAAAAATGAGTTCAGCTACAAAAATGTGCATTTAGGAATATACCATCCCAAAGAGGTCTTGTTCTTCTTGGATTCTTGCTGAGTCTATTATACTTTCTATATGACAGCTTATGCTAAAATGGATTGTTTCATGCACTTGCTAAATTATCAACATAAATTTGAGTGTGGCTTGAAAAGTAAATAGGGACATGGTGGCGCTGTGGGCTAAACCGCAGAAGCCTGTGCTGTGGGGTCAGAAGACCAGCAGTCGTAAGATTGAATCCATGCGACGGAGTGAGCTCCCGTCGCTTTGTCCCAGCTCCTCGCCAACCTATCAGTTTGAAAGCATGTACATGCGAGTAGATAAATAGGTACCATCTCGATGGGAAGGTAAAACGGCATTCCCTAGTCATGCTGGCCACATGACAACGGAAAACTGTCTTTGGACAGGCGCTGTCTCTATGGCTTGAAAAGCGGGATGAGTGCTGCCCCCTAAAGTCGGACAAAATGGCCGCCGCAATACCCGATCTTCGCAATGCGGGTTTTCCCCATTGCGAAGATCGAGTATGTTTCCGTATAGCGATCCCGAAAAAGGGATCGCTATACGGAAACATCGCTATACGGTGCACTCGCTAAGCGAGGCACCACTGTACTCAACTATCCCACACACTACACCAGAACACAGACAGAGTTCTAATTACTGTCCTCAGAAGATGCCAGCCACAGAGACTGGTGAAACGTTAGAAAGAAAAACCTCCAGAACACAGCCAAAGAGCCCGAAAAACCTACAACACCTATCGGATCCCAGCCATGAAAGACTTTGATAATACATCTTGGTGGTTGTTTCTCCTCTTCACTCACCATGTTTGTATGTTTGACAGAGGAGGAGGAGCAGAACCAGCAGAAAAGAGGGCTGATGACAGTGCATGACTGGCGTCAAGCCGATACAATTCAAGCCAACAGTTAAGCAAGAGTTCAGGCAGCACTCATAACAGAAATGCCTTTAGCAAAATCCAGAAGGAGTAAGAGCTGAACCTTCCTGAATATTGTCATAAATATAGGTCAGACACACTGTTTAAAATATGATAAATCTATCTCCCAGAATTAGCGCTCAGTTAGTCTGGCTCTAAGATGTAGTTTCACTTGTTATGCAATCAATTAGAAGAAAGGACAGGATTTTAAATAATATAATTATGAAGGAACATGCCACAGTTTAAATACTGAAAAGGCTGCAGTTTGACAGTCAAATACTTTGTGTTCAGTCATCTGAAATGAAAAGGTATTGAAGTGTCTGGGAAGCAACTGTATGTGGCTTTGATTAAACTTACCTCTCTTTTTGACCAGGAGATTTAGAGTAGCATTTTGCCACTGTTGGTGGGCTTCTATGTACTAAAATCACAAAACACTTTTTTGATAATTAGAGCAGAATTTCTAGTGTCATTCAGACCCTTTAAGCCCATCTTGATAGTCCAAGATAGAGACTGGCCTTTTGGCCATGCGGACAGCACTTTGTTTATTCCTGTGTGCAAAGAAGTCAATGAACCAGGACATCTCCTATTAATTATAGTTTCTAGACTGGATGAATGCTGCTTAATGGTTTTAGAACAAGCCAGCATGTGAATCTAGTTGAAACGTAGCTTACTTCACAATTTCAGAGTGCTGCCTGAAATGCAGTCATGAAATGTCTATGATCTTACATCTTGGTTTATTAAGTATCTTGGTTTATTAAGTGAACACGTGATCATCCAAAATGAACCCAGAGTGAGTTTTGAAGGTCATATCTCAGAAGTAGTTCTAATTCCCCGAAGTGTTTAACAAGGTTGTTTGTTGGTTCCATTCCTTGTTACCAGAATTTGAAAAGAGAGCTTACATGCCACTTCTCATCTTCCTCCAAACATACTGTCCATACTAGTGTATGCAGACAATGTGGTTCTATTGTCAGCGGTGATGAAAGGATGGAAGCAGTTGCTGAGGGATTTCTAGATGATATGCAAAAGCAAGCCATTCAGGATTAATCACATTAACACTGGAGATGTGGTTTTTAGTAATTGTGCCGCTCACCACAAATAGCTTCTTGATAGCCAGACAATTAAACAGGCCCCAAATTTCAATTACTTGTGAGGTTTATGTGGAATTTTCAAAAAAGATGGAATTGTACTTCTGGTTAGCTTCAAAAGCTTCAGAATCTTCATAAGCAGCATTGAGGGCTCAAGAAGCAAAGTGAATACCTTGCTTCTCCCTCATTTTTAAGTATTTGCTGCAAAACATCTTCCATGCCTGATCTATGGAGTTGAGATCTGGAAGCTCAAGGAGACATCTTGACAGACTCCAAAACAAATGGATTGGATGCCTGCTTGCTCTTCCAGCAGGAACTGCAGCAGTTTTTACATGCACCCTTACATTATTCTGCTCATGTATTGTAACAAAATCAGAACTGACTCCCAAGGACATGGGCAAGTTAAAAAAAATGCATGAAAGCATAACTGGACAGTTTTCTGGGGAAAACCATGTGTGGAGAGTGGATTGAATCCGGTGCTGTTCTTCCACTGAAGGAAGATTCTGATCTAACACTCTGGGAGAATGAAGAGGGACTTTAAAAAAAAAATTCACTTGGACCTGTAGAGGGCAAAAAATCTCAGAGTCCCTAATGATCTAACTGAAGGAGAAACACTTTCCTCATTAATGGATTAGGCCACAGAAGTTGTTCCATGATTGGAAGCCCACATGCTTGTTTCTTTAGCTAGCACTACTTTATTGTCTTCAAACTCTTTAATATGTTGCCAGACACATTTAACTTCACCTCATCTTTCCTGCTGTCATACATTTTCTTTTATCGAAGTCTATAAAAACCATTATCTGTGGGGCTCATCTACAGTCATTACAATCTGTTATTCTCATGTAGTTTATATGCCGGAGTTATGGTCTCCCAATGACTGCTGTCCATGCAACATATTTCAGAGGGAGGATAAGATCGATAGACCCATAGTCTATGGCACAAATGGCAAAGAGATGCAAAAGAAAACCTGGCTATCTTTTAACATTTTCATAGGTTACAATCTTAATGGTCCTAAGGATGTGTCTCTAGAGCCATAGAATGGATCTAAAACTCCCCTCTGCAGCCATCAAAAAGGAAGGGTCTCCTCTCTAATCCCTGTTCAATAGAGTTTTCTGATTCCCTTTAAATTCAGAATATTTGAATTCATGAAGGGGCAAAAACAGATGTGGTAGGGGATACAGTATGTGCACGGCCTGCTCGGAGCCAGGATCAAAGAATAATTGGATTCATAGAATACATACTATAAGACATACTTATTTAAATGAATGTGAGCCACAAATCATCATAGGAAAAATCTAGAAAAGCAATAAAAAAGACACATCTATGATAAATGTAAAATATTGATATTTTTTTTCAACACCCCCCCCCCATACACACTGTAGCAGATGATATGACCACAACCCTGATATAATGGGATTTCAACCTCAAGGATGGACTCAGTGCTTGATCTAGGAATCAGATGGTTCCTGTGGCCTCCTGAAGTACCTCTTGAGAGTAGAAAATGAAGTACTTATCTCCGTTTGCTGATTGGAGGTAATGTTGGGATTCCCAGACAAGTAGCTGGGATTTCCTTTCCTTGCTGGGAAGGATAAGGCTCCTGGTGGATAGAGAGGCTTTGGGGAGGGATGGGACATGGATCTGGACTCCTTGGCAAGCTGGGTTTGGACAAGTGGTTGTCATCATTCATTTCTTCATTGTATTTATAGCCTCCCAATGAGTACGAAGGATCATGAATGCTTTCTTCCCCCTCCCCCACACTTTATTCCCATACAAAAGCACTGGGAGGCAGGTCAGGTTGGGACTCCCCCCAGTCCAAGGCCACCCAGCAAGCTTTGTGGCCAGGCAGAGGTTTGAACGCGGGTCTCCTGAATAGGATTGCTCGGTGTAAGAGTACTGGCTATAGTCTCGGGAAACTGCTATGCTTTCCCTGCTATCTAGATGAGAAGATACAGTATATTGCTGGGCAACAAGTGCTGCGGAAGGATAGAGTTGGTTGAACAGGACGTCTAAATTGCCTATCTCACTCTGGCATATACATAGCTTATGTTATGTGACATGTTCTTTTGCAGTGTTATTTTGCAGAGCTGGTCTTTTGCAACGAAGCAATGGCTGACCATCTCTGTCACCACAAGGGCCCGTTCCTCCTTTCAGATGCTGGCCCTCAAATCTCAAGCTGAGATTGCGGCTGAGTCCTAGTCCAACACCCAAAGCACTCCTCTATATTGATTAAGGAGCTGGAGGTTTCTTTCTTTAGTATACTTCCTTAATGTCAGGTACAGCATCTCTGTGTACACACACACACACACACACACACACACACACACACACACACACACACACACACACACACACACACACACACACACACACACACACACACACACACACACACACACACACACACACACACACACACACACACACATTGTGCCATCCAGTTAGTTCCAGCTTAGCAAAGTTTCTGAGGTATGTGAGATGCTTAAGGAGTAATTATACCAGCACCACCTCCTAGTGAGCTGCTATACTTTAACAGGAATTTGAATGACAGTCTTCTGGATTCTAGTCCAACAGTGTGTCATCTGTCTCACACTGGCTCTTGCACCATTTCTATAGGGGCACAGATGATCCGTATAGTTTGCCATCTGTACAGGTGACTTCTTTACCTAGGTGTCCTTTCTGCCTGAGTTCCTTACAATTTCTTGTTCAGCTAGGATGTATTGGCTCCACCCATGGCTTGCTAGTTTAATCATTTGTCACCTCTTGTTTCAGCCTTACAGTAATATAATTCTGTCAATTTTCAGTTTTTGATATTTGTGCCCTCGCTATTATAGAACTGTTTATACTGTGTCAAAAGTTTAGAGAGCACTTTCTTTCTGAAATGTTGTCAATAAATAACTGTCCATTTGCTGTTTTAGAAACATCAGTGTTTGATTTACTTTTAAGAGAAGATAGTTAATGTGAAGAAAAATCTTTGGTACACATTAAAGTGGAGACTCATACCCCAATGCTTGGTATTTCTGCTTCAGACAGATAGCTTCCCATATATTACATAGTCATCTATTATTTACTATGCAGTTACCATAAACATAAAGTTTGAGCATTTGCAGTGGCTATGAGTAATTGACAATATATACTACCAACAATACATCACTGCTTAGGATGTCTAATCCTTTCGAATCCCATGTGAGGCATTTATCATTGTCTGCTAAAATGTGGCAGATGAGGATTGAAAATTTGAGTCTGTTCTCTTGCATAGAGTTTGGATAAAACAGAGACGATTACAAAACACAGCTCTGGTTGTGTTTAATGATATGTGCAGATGTGGCCAGAATCATAGAACAATGGAGTTGGAAGGGGCCTTAAAAGGCCATCAAATCCAGTCCACTGCTCAATGGAAGAATCCAAATCAAAGTATGTCTTAACAGATGGCTGTCCAATGTTCTTTTGAATGACTCCAGCATTGGATGCTCAACACCTCCTGATGTCATTTGTTCCTTTGACATACTGTTCTAACAGTTACTAAGTTTTTTCTGATATTCAACTGAAATCTGTCCTCCTGTAATGTGAGTCCATTATTCCAACCAAGTGAGAGGCAGTAATTGTAGACTTTTTGTTCTTTGAGTATATATTTGATTTAATTCTGAAATTAGAGCATTTACTTCAGAGATCTGACTTGGAGGAGGAGACAAAGAGTTGAATGAACGTGATTGTGGGTAGAGCCTCTTCTTTCCTTTCACGAGACTAGCTTTCATGCTGTTTGCAATGCCTGAGCGGGTAACCTTCTAAAAATCCTGTGAGGCAGCAGTCTAGAATACACAAGATATCCATGAGCATGCTAGGATCAGCCACTCTAAAGAAGGATGATATAATTCTTTCTTAGATGAAGTCATGGTTGCATGCATGAGATATGGCCACACCATCAGACTTTGGTGAGAAGAGGGGTGGAGAAGGTGAGGTGGAAGAGTAGCAAGTGGTGGTCAGCCCCTGCAACTGTTCCGTGCGGTGAGATTGGAAAGACCCATGACTGCAGGGGAATATAACAAGAGCATGGAACAGCAGCTTGGTGACATTTCCTAGTCCTCCTCAAGGTGATAAAATGTTCCTGGGAAGTGACAACAGAATTGCTGATCAAGTGTTTCAAAAGGAGAGTTCATTTGACTTATGTCTTCTTAAGAATCCATAAAACCAGCACAAAATAAGCAGTGTTCATCATAAACATGGGGGGCGGGAATGCATGTGTGCGAAGTATGTTTCTGGCTGCTACAGTGGGTCTCATTTACCAAACAGACACTTTTGAAAGGAACACTTTTACAATTGATACCATGTTTGCATTTACAGGGGATTATGTGTGATCTAATCTGCTCTGCAATGAATCCATTGGAAGGGGGGAAACAACAGAAAGTTGGAAAGGCAGATGTGAATTGACTGTGTAATCCTGTGGTGCCTGCCAACAACATGACTGGAACTACAAAGAAAGGTGAGATCACTTGTATGTTCTGCAGGAGCGCAAAATGTACAAACCAGACAGATTTTAGAAAAGTCAGTATGGAAAGTGGGGGAGACACAGGAGTTAGAGTGCATCGGTGAAAGGAGATTTCTCAAAGAAGACCCCAGGCTAGGAATATTGTTGCCTTCCTGCTTCCATTTGTTCAACTGAACTTTCAATTGTATAACTTTTACACATGATTTATCCTTGTTGCATAGAATGGTAAAATTGCATGCTAGGATCAGTAAATCTGTATTTATTAATGCCATGTGAGCTATTTATGTGAAGTGTGTCAACTGCTGAGTGGACACTTGGAAAGATTGCTCATGGTAGCTATCCCGTAAGCTTGAAACTCTGTGTAGTCACCCGTTCTTCCTGAATTGTTTCTCCTGACCTTCCTTTTCTTTTTCAGGCAGTGTTCAACTGAGAATTGCCAAGATGCCTCCATTAAGAAGTGCCATGCCTACTTGAAAATCATGGATTCTCACTTGGAAGTTGTCCCAGTGGACAGCTTTTGGTTCATTTAGGAATCAAGCTGTACAGTGAGAGAAATGTGAATCCACTTGCATTCACTTGCTGGGAAGTCACACTAGGGAATTCAGGTCACTTTGCATGAATTGGCCACACAGGGAGACAGGAGGAAAGCCTTGTTTACAGCTTGTTTGTGGCTCTCTTGTACCCTGCAGGATGCATAGTTACAAGGAAACTACTTAATAAGGTGTAAACAAGAATTTTTTCCTCCTACATCTTTTTTTGGGGGGGATGTAGGTGTCCTAATGCAACATTATGGATACTAAGCCTTTTTTAAAAAGTAGGTGCATGGATCTCAAAGTTTTTCTGAGATAAACAATGCAGATGTGCAGAGGCTTCTCATAAGCTGTAATATAGCTTTCCTGGTGAATGGACTTGTTAAAAAACACCCAGCAACTCTGTAAGCTGAATGCCAGTAGTGCATGGAGGCTGAATGTCTTACATATGATTGTCTGATGGAAAGTATTGGTGTGTGCTCTGTTATTGTATAATGAGCTATGAGCTCAGGTACAATAAATGTGTGGAAACAGGTCAATTTCTTTGAGACAAGGTGGCTGACTTGGAGAACCTGAGGGGCAGAGGGGCTGGCACATGGCACTTGCAGGAATGTCTTATTCTGTCCTTGGGTCTGTTGACTGCTTTCTCCTTCAGCTCCTCAATTTGATGCCAGTGCCATCCCTGCTGGGGTCAACAGATGGCCCCATCCTCCATAATTGTATCCATAAACTCAGCACAGTCTGGCTTATGCTCAAAGTAGGCTGTTTTGTAACCAGGGAAGGGGAGCGAGCCAGCTCAGGAATTAATGATGTTCTCATTCTTTGCCTCAAAGGTGAAGTTAGCTGCACATTCTCCTGCCCAGTCTCTGCTCGTCTCAAACCCCAAGTTAGTTTAACTGTCTACTGTCTTTCAACCACGGCCGTCATGGTGAGTCAAAGTTGAAGCCCTGATGAGCAATGGCTTATAAGCCTGCAATGGGGGCAAAGTTATGGGCTTGGTAGTGGTGGTTTGTGTGATGAGGGAGGTTGTGACTGCAGCTGCTGCTGTTGCTGGCGGTGCTGGTGGTGGTCCCTCTGACTTTTCCCTCTCAAGGAACAGTTTTGGGTTGGAGTTGGACCTTCCTGACCCAGCCAGATTGGCAAGGGTGGTTTCAGCATTAGCAAGAGTGCCCAGCTTAGTTTAGTCCCTTTGGGAGCACTACCTTGCCCCTGAGGCATTCAGAGCTCCAGTCCTCTCCGTTGGTGCATTCCCAGTCACGACTGGGTTCTATGACCTCCTTGGCACTATAGAAGCTCCACCTCCTTTTAGGCATCACCCCAAGCTCCCTCCTCCTCCAGGTCTGAAGACTCACTCCCCCATCCTGGCTGCCTCCTTCTTCCTCCTCTACAACAATCCTCCCTCCAGCCTCCTCCAAGGCCTCCCTTATACAGTGGGGTCTTGACTTGAGAACTTAATCCGTATTGGAAGGCGGTTCTCAAGTCAAAAAGTCTGTAAGTCAAGTCTCCATTGACCTACAGTGCATTGAAAACCGATTAATCCTGTAACAGGCCGTTTTTGTTCCATTTTGGTTTTTTTCTGGTCTGTAAGTCAAATCTCAGTCTGCAAGTCAAACCTAAATTTTGCGGCCAGAGAAGTCTGTAACTCAAAAAGTCTGTAAGTCAAGCCGTCTGTAAGTCAAGGGTCCACTGTAATCCCTAGCTGTAGGGGGAGAGTCTTTGGGGAAGGGCTGCTCCAAGTGGCTCTCCTTTGGTTGAATTTCCCTTTCAGGTTTGGCCTTCAGTCCAGTGCATGTCCCAGAACCAGCTGGTTCCAGGATCGTGGCCAGAGCATTTGAGGTGAAAGCCCACAGCCTACTCAGGGCACCAGTGATAACCCCCTCACTCTATGCCACTAAAATATACCCAGAAGCTGTTACTATAAAAACAAGATTGTGTCCACCTCCTAAATATGTTGGATAGCTTACCTAACAAAGATATTTTAAAAATACGAAATGGCCAATGGAATATTAGCAAAATGCGGTGTCATTTGATGACTTCACCTGGTTCATATGGATGAGATTCCAGACTATCTCATTCAACATGAGCAAAAGGATTCTTATCTTAATCAAATACAAAAGGCCTTTTGCAATCCAGGTGAACAGAGTGAAGTATTGTATTGCATAACCATTTGTCTTCTCAATGTACTGTACACTTAACGTAAGTTTTACATTAATTCTATGGAGACATCAACATTCCTGGTAGATTGTGCCCTCTGAATCTTTACGTGATCTGACAATGTTGGGGCAAGTTGTAGAGTTTGTTTTAAGACTGAATCACTTTCTAAACTTCTCTGTCTTCTGCTCCCTCAGGACACAGGATTTCATTGGGCTGTCTAAACAAATCAAGAATGAATCCCTCACCCAAACAATGAAGCTGCATTATAGAATGCAATTAAAAGAAGCTGGTGATCAAAGGGAGATGCTTTAAGGTGTGTCTCAGACTAAAAATACATGCCAAACAGCTCAAGGGAGGTGGTGTGAAATTAATTTCATGGTGTGTGATTCCCCTTTTCTTAAAAGTTGATTTGCTACAAATTATTTTACCAGTGTGCCCACAAGCTTGTCTCTGCTCTGTTCCCTTTAGGATGATATCATTGCCTCAAAGATAGTTGTAAAGATCTTTTTGTACAGATCCCAAATCAGGGCTAGCTATGGTTCATTTACATCATAGCTTACATAATTCCATATATGAAAATAGACATGTCCCTGGTCCTTATGCTTTGTTAGAGAAACAATTGTGGGGGTGGGGAAGGAAGGAGAAGAAAGTGTAAGGATGAGTGCTTTGGAAGTGGATAAATATGCAACTGGTTGGATAGCTCAGTGATTTCAGTATCTGACTGTGGAGCCAGAAGTTGGGAGTTTGATTCCCCACTGTGCCTCTGAGAAGAGCCAGCCTTGTGATCTTGGGCAAGTGGCACAGTCCTACGATGCCCCCAGAAGAAGGGAAGGGTGAATAACTTCTGAGTATTCTCTACCTGAGAAACCCTGAAAAGGGTCACAATAAGTCAGAAATGACTTGACGGCAAATGATGATGATTATGATGATTACTACATACACCAGTAACGATATGCTATCAGTATAATTACCATGTTTCCCCGAAAATAAGACAGGGTCTTAAATTCATTTTTGCTCCAAAAAAAGCATGTTGTTTTTTTCATGTACAACAATCTACATTTACTCAAATACAGTCATGTCATCTTCTGGTTGCTGCACAATGGTGGAGGGCAGGGTTTCTCTTAACTAGGGCTTATTTTGGTGGTAGAGCTTATATTACAAACATCCTGAAAAAATCATATTAGGGCTTATTTTCAGGTTAGGTTTTATTTTCAGGGAAACAGGGTAGAATTTCTTGATATGTTTCTTCTTTACTTTGACTGCTCTGCTGCTTCCTCACCAAGAGTATTGATATGCGTAGGCTTGATTTCACCTCCTCCACACACCTTTTCCTCCATGAGTTATGTAGCTCTTGGGAGCAGACCTCATTTTATTCGCTCTCCCAAATGCAGCTCTCTAAAAACAAAGAAAAATAAACCAAAGGCCCCCACATTTGTAGCGGGGTTGTTTATAGATCCAAACCCCAATGCCCATGCAGGCTAACAAGGGGAATGGTACGTCCACACAAAGATTGGTTATAGTTAGGAACATGCAGTCAGGCTACATGTTAAGACAGAAGTGTATTTCCCCTCATACAATGTTATCCCTCCAGATTCTCAGATCGTGTGGTGAGATGAGCTTGAGATATCAGATATGCAAAGAAAGCCATGTTGAGGGGGGAAAACCTGTGCAGTTTTGTGCTTTCTGAAGACTTTCTCTAGACCTTTCTTATGGAAAGCTCCTGCTCAAGGCTGTTAGTTGTTATCTGTTACAGTGAGAGCAAACACTCCCAACAGAGAAGCAGCAGCTCCCAGCGGGTGGGGTGACCTCTCATTCTGCCTTTCTGCTTAGAGTTAGGGCATTAGATCAAAGGGTTTTTCCAGCCAATCCTAGTGGCAGTTAGGTAACTAGTATCCTATCTGAATTCTCACAACATTCTATGTAATCATGCTAAGTTAATACAAAGAGTTCTCAAGGCATTGCTTTTAAGCTCTGCTGGCTTGGACATCTGTGGTTGACTTCTTTGTACTTTCTCTAAGGTTAATTGCCTTCCTATTGTTCTGTGATCACCCACATCATTAGCCTTCCTTTTTTCTGTGATCACCTACACTTGCTGAAATAAATGTTAAAATTTCTTCCTCATATGGTGCTTTTCATTTGTCAATGATACACATCATATATATTCCTTTGTGTCATTGCTTTGGGATGAGGAAACAGAAGGATGATTCTTTGTGATTTAAACTTTTAATCATAACACATGGTTCCAGTGTACACTAAAATGGTCCACATATTTTGAAAAGTATGCATGACAGAAGATCTAAAATGGTCAGAAATGGTGGACATCTTGGTGGTTTAGGCACCTGGCTGCAGAGCCAGAGGTTGGGAGTTTGATTCTCCACTGTGCCTCCTTGATCAGAACTGAACTGGATGATCTTTAGGGTCCCTTCCAGCTCTGCGGTTCTGAGATGATGATGATGATTGTAGTTTGGTAAATGTTCAGTTGTGTGGAAGCTATGGGGCAGCCATAAAGTGGATGATAGCCAAATTATGGGGAAGCCAAGGTGAAATGTAGCTTGATTTGACATGTTCCATAATCTGTTGATTGCCACCAGTCAAGTTGATGTGAAAGGACATTACATTTACAAGACACTTGGATAACAGCAAGTGTTTCTATTTCATATGTTAGATAAATGGAAACATTGACTATACTTGTATTGGGCTTTATTTGCTGCTCTGTAGAAAATGTAATGAAGCAAAATAGGCATGCACATTGCATTTAAGAAACATATATTTTTAGAAACTACATCTCAGGTATTTGTATGGATTGAATGGATCTCAGGAGACATCTGTTAAGTTTCACCAAATCGTAGGAAGCAACTCATATATACAGTATGCTGGAGCTGAAATTCAGTGCTTTCAGTGCTGTTGAGAAGACTTTTTTAGTGCTATGGAAAGTCTGTGACCACAAAAATAGCAACATCTAGAAATGAATGGGAGGATATTTCAGTGTTGGAACAGTATGTTTCTGATCTGGAAGCGAACATTATTTTTATAAAAAAAGGGAAGGCAGACTCCATGGTAAAACTACTACATTACAATTTATTAAGGTATTAAGGTATTTAAGGTTATTTATGATTAATATAGACTTTGTTTTGCTTAAATTTGTTAGTTAATTCTGGGATTAGCTTTCCTTTCTGTCTCTAAAGGTATCAATTAATATAGCAATTCTAGGATTGTTGATTCTCATAATACTGGTTCTTGCTTGTACAAATTATTGTTTAATTGTCACAGGTGAAGTGCTGTGTGTCAGAATCTGATCTCACTGTTTACACGTCCCTAAGTGTACAATATATACTTACTAAATGGAGACGTACTTAATGGTTCTAATGAAGTAGGCTCAAAAGTCCATTAAAACATATGTTACTATGAAAGTTGTTCAGGTGCCCCGAGAGCCAAGACCCTTTGCTATTCTTGCATTTTTGAGGTACAGTACATGCAAGAGAAATAGTGGTGGTGGGGATACCCCCAAATGCAGCTCTTGTTTTTCCTCTTCAAGATATGACTTGACACTTGCAATTTGTAAAGCAGTTTGGGGAGGTTTGCTACCTGAGTGAGTTAAGAAACCTGTCTGAATCACACATTTGGAAATCTTCAGAAAGAATTTACTTAGTATGCCATTCTCTAGAGGACTCTGGATTGTAATTATATAAAGCTGTAGGAGATGAGCTTTACAGAACTACAATTCCCAGAATCTCAGCTGAGAGATATTATAATGAAAAAGATTTAAGGCTGGATTAAAATCACAGTTTGGACGTACATTCTTGTTTTGGCACAGGGAGATTGTTTTAAAAAGACTACCGTATTTTTCTGTGTATTAGACAATACTTTTGTCTAAAATCTTTAGATTAAAAATTGATGGTTGTCTTATACACGGAAGTAATCTGAGAACAAAAACAAGTCGATAGGGGATGGTATCAAAGCGATCCTGTTGTGCTTTGATCTCTGCTTTTCCCCTTCACTTGCTAAGCCCCATGGGGTTTACCAAAAGGAGGGGGAAAGCAGCAAGCAAAGGGCTGCAGGATCCCTTCGCTCGCTACTTTCCCTGCTACTTCCCAAGCCCCACCCCCTCCTTTTGCTCATCGTGCTGAAGCCCTGCCTCTCAAACTTTCTTGTTTTCAGTGGGAAATGACTTCTAACTGCCCAGATCTCTAAAACTGATTTTTTTTTCAACTTGAAAATGGAACTTCTTCATGTTATAATAATTTTGCTAGAGTCAATAACCCTTTGGCTGAACTCTGGGTCGTGTGGGCGGCATATAAATTGAATAAATAAATAAAATAAAATATATGTTTTAATAACATTTCTTCAATAAAAAATAAGAAAGATTTTACAACTGTGTCTTCATTCAGACAGTTGGAGGGGTTTTCAGAAATAAAATTCAGTGTCTTGTGCACCTGGAAGTCTCTTGAGTATTTTTGTAAGTTTTAAGCTTTCTACCTGGTAGGGTTGGGTTGCAACCCTATGTTTGTTTTGTTCTCCTTGGAGCACCAACGAGCAAGTGCCTCGAAAGATATCAGGAGAAAGGGCTGACAGGGAGTTTCCCCAGTCTCTAGCGCACTGACCCACCTGGCAAGTACCCACACCAGGGAGCACAAGGGTAATGGTAGGTGGATCCTCTCTGTGGTGACCCAGCAGTCCTTCACAAATGGCAACATCGGTTTAAATACTAGGATGTGTAGAGAATTCACATCTATCCAGGACACACTTCTGTGTAGACACACTCTCACTTGCAAATCCCCACCATTAGAAGAAAAGGGCTTTCAAGCACTCAGCAAACTGTCCATCCAGTGCCTTTTAGTCAACACACATATGACCCCTCTACTGGCTTGGAGCAGAAGCAGTAAGATATATGGCAAGCCCCACATCAGCCCAAATGGAGATTAAATTTAAGTGGTGCACTAGAAAAAAACGGTTTCTCTTTTTAGGTACATTTTCTGTCTTAGGTGTAAAAAAAAGTGGCTCAAAGGGGTGAGCATAGATGGGGTGGAACTTAATGCCTCTGAGGATTTTGCCCAGTCCAATAAATTTATTTTTAGTGCCAGAAATGGAACTCGCACCCAAATCCTTTCATATACACACACCTAGTCCTGTTTTGTTTGCCCTCGAGCTTGCTTGCCTGACTGAGGAGGGGGGAAAAGGACTTTGGTTTTTGCTGTTTTAAAATGCTGGCAATTTGGAAACTTTTTCTAGGAAATAAATTAATAAATCCCAATCTGCCTTCTGTTCTCCCTGGTTCCAAAGTATCAGGAGGTAAGTGTGGGGGGAAACAGAAGTTTTCCAATGTTTCTTCAGCTACATTTATGATGCACAGAAAAGCACATTAATATATTTTTGATTATTTTCCCTCCAACCTGAAGTAGAAACGTTTGCCACGTGGTGAACATTTGCCAAGAAGCACTGGAAGCAAATGGCAGCATTGATCTGATGTGTTTTTCATTTTTGTGGGGCAAGACTCTGCAGACCAGCCACATGAAAGTCAGACATTCGAATACCAGCTGCAGACACGGGCATGTATGGCAGATACATTGTGCAAAATAACAACAGTCCTGTTTTGGCTTGCTGCAAATGACTGTTTACAGTAATGAAGCAGGTTAATAAGAGTATACAGTACCTAAATAATGCAAATTATGAGAAAGGCATAGATTTATTGCCCCCCCTCTTGCTTTTAAATCCATATGAGCAAAAATGAGCAACACTGAGTTATTCAGGAGGAGATGTTTATCTTCTTTGTTGATCTCATAATGTGAGCATGGCTTCATGGTAAGATATATGGAGCAAACGTGTCTTCTCCAGATCATAAAACACTACAGGAAGAAAGGTTTTAAAGGGAGCTCCCCCTTCTCCTCTTTGCAGAGGCATCCTAGGATTAACCAGTCAGATGGGGATGGGCTTCTGGAGCAGTTCCATCCTGTGGTGCAGGAGCAGGGAGGGGTATTCTCCAAAGTCAGTCATCACTTTAAGAGACACCTTATGGATTCACAGCTGTGTAAGTTCTTATAAAAGCCACGGAATGCAGCTGCAATAGCTAATGGATTAGTACAAACCAGGGCATCTGGTAATCTAATACTTGGGATAAGCCTCTTGCATTGCTAGGAGCAGAACTGTAGGGCATGGCGCCTCTTTGGAGTCTACCCATTGCACTCAAGCTTTTCTCTAAAGCCAGCGGTGCTGGCACAAATTTTCCTAATGGCTCCACTGAGGTTCTTGTGGCAGGCCCAGCAGCTGTAAAGATATTAAAACCACTATTGTCTTTTCTGTTTCTTTCTTTCTTTACCCATCCTGGCATCCTTTTATGAAGCCTCATTTTATTTAAATATGCTTAGCAACAGCTTGGAAATAATGTGTTAAAAGTAATGGTATTATCTGCAACACACTACTTTTTGACCATTAAGAAGGCCCAACAGTTCTGAGGCATATTTAGAAAAACAAAAACAAAGGGTAAGAGCTAACACACCCTTCCTTCAATAGCAAGTAAATGGTCATATTAATAAACCACCTTTTAATTAACAGATGGCTTTTTAAAATATGTTCCATGGTCTGCCCCTTTGCTGCTTTCTATTAATTTTAAGTCTGTTTGTCAAGAGATAATGCAGTTTCAAAACATGTTCAACAGGTCTCATGTGGTCAGACAACTTCTTTTTTGTATGCTCAAACAACATTTCCTTACCATTTGATTGCATATATTAAATGAAGAATACAAATCATCATTTTATTTCCCTGGGGGACAATAGGAGCCAAGAACATGATGATTTTACTTCTGGTGAAACCAGTTATGGAAAGGTCAGTATCACTGTAATGAGCTACAGAAATTAGATAACTCACAATCTGCCATCCTTTCACGATACCTCCAATCTCTTAACTGAAGTGGCCATCTTGCCCCATCTAAAGCTAAAGTCAGCAGCTGCCATGGATTATGGAACGATCACTTCCAGAATTCTGGCTGGGAGAATTATGGGTGTTACAGCTCATACCCCAGCTTTTCCAAGCTTCAGATATAAGCCATGCTTTTCTGCTCAGAACTGCCTCCAGCCAGATACATGTCCTATCTATTGCAACCGCCATTACTTCACAACTATATTGATCTTTCTAACTTGAAGGAAGATCTGCCCTTGAACTAGGAAGGGAGAATTTTGATGTAGAGAAATGGGATTGTTTGCCTCCCCTGTAGTGTATGAAAGGCACGTGTGTTCTCCATGTGCAAGAACATGATTATCTGGAAGGGCGTCATATGTTTCTTTTCCATATATAAATGAACGAGATTAAAGTAGTGGAAACAGATAAATACCAAAATGTTTTTCACTGATTATTTTGGGTTCAGTTGTGTTATAGGGGAAAATGGAACCCCAAACATATATCAGATGCAGCACAAATACAAAATTAACTTGGAAGAATTTTAGAACAGCCCAAAGCTCCTCTGGGCCCTTATATACAGAGCACTCCGACTTTAAAGAAAAGCAAAACAAAATCCTAGCTTGCAGTACTTCAAACTGGCAGAGGAATATTTCTCACACTAAGCAACTCTGCTGGGCAGTGCGAAGGAGCTTCCAGCAGCTCTGTTTTAGATAACATTACACTGAGTAATGGAGAGTTTCTCCTGATCACTTGGGATAATCAGGGCTTTCCATACATTCTGTTCTGGCACATGACAGGCTTTTGTATAGTGATGAATGTGAGGTTGCCAGAAAGGACAAAAGATACCCAAACATCTGTTCCATATTTATAATGGAGGTGCAAGTTTGAAAATAAAGCTTCATTTTTCAAATTATGGATGAAATGCCATATATCACAAAGTCTAGTCTCATTAAGTTGTGGCCTCATGGCAGGGAAGCAAACTAGGAACTGTCTCCCATCACGTTTAAAGTGGTTCCCTAAACAAAGGGCTCTCTGTACAACATGGGAGTGGGAACATGTGGCCCTGTACGTATTGCTGGGCAGCAGTTTCTATCAGCTGTTGCCATAAGCTGTGCTGGTTGGGGATGATAGAAGTTGTAGTTCAGCAACAGCTAGAGAGCCACACACCCCCTGCTATGCTTAACTTACTAATGTATATTTCTGCCATCCTAACTGGTACTAAATTATGTAATGGCACATTTGCTAGGATCCTAATTACCAAAAAACCCAAATGTTATGCCCATATATGGCTGGCCTTGCAAATCTCCATGGGCCTCATGTTGCTGGTGGATTTTGCAAACATTGTTATTCTTTAAGGAAGGTCCCTACAATTACAATCTTGAGGTTGCTCAAGGTGGTAAACAATAGATTAGTCAACAAGGGTCTGTAGATGCTTTGGATGATATCATACTGATATGTACGGGACAAAAACCGGGCATTTCAGTAAGTCAAGAGGACAGAACCATGAACCCACACAACATTGCTGGCTTAACATAAGATGCACAGAGGGTGTACATCATGATTTAAAGTTCAGTTGCACTTTGAGGAGGCTTCAGGGAATATCATTCTCTTATAAATTGAAGTGTGTGCTCCCTTCATGCCCTGCTTAAATCTGCATTTCGTTTAAAAATGGCATTGCACTGCTAAATTCAACAGCAGTTGGGGGAATGGAAAATTAAATGTCTGCCTCAGCATGCTAGTCCCATATTGTTCACTCCTGCCTTTGGAGATTATATTGTCTAGACAAGAATATATATCTTTTAGTGTTATGAAATGGTTTTATATATATATAGATTCAATAAACATGACTTCTGACTTTTATCTGTGTTATTTGCTTGTTTGAGAGAACGAAAAATATATACATCCAACTGCATTTCCTCACATTCTTGACTATTAGCCTTCTCGTTCTTCCTTTCCTTGTTTTGTCCATCACTATGTTGAATGTTAAGATTGCAGCCTGCACAAGGCAGGGACATGTTAGTTTTTATGTCCCTCTGTGAAATACAAGACACATTAATGGCACTGCATAAATTGCAATAATAACACTGATAATAAAAGCAACTATTGTGGTGATAGGGAATGCAATCTGCAGGATATATGAGTACAGTGGTGCCTCACAAGATGATGTTAATTCGTTCCACGAAAATCGCTGTCTTGCGAAAACATCATCTTGCGAAACGCAGTTCCCCATTGGAATGCATTGAAATCTATTTAATGCGTTCCAATGGGGAAAAATCGTCGTCTTGCAAAAATCGTCCATAGAAAACTTTGTCTTGCGAAACGCGGTTCCCCATTGGAATGCACTGAAATCTATTTAATGCGTTCCAATGCGGGGGGGGGGGAACTGTCTTGCGAAGCATAGGTCTAAAAAAAAACAAAGCCCCATCTTGTGAAGCATAGACCCAAACATTGTCTTGCAAAAATCGTCCATAGGAAAAAACGTCTTGCGAAGTGCAACAGTGATTGCAAAAACCCATCATCTTGCAGATTAATCATCCCGCAAGGCAATCGTTTTGCGAGGCACCACTGTATTTACAGTCTTCTTTAAGCTCTTCCCCTCTTAATGTGGGGCCAACCTGGGTGGAGAAGGTGTGTCCAGTGTACAAGTCCAGCATGTCTCTGTGTGATCCATGGTTACTCTTTATGGATGTCCAAATAGGGCTAGGCACTTGTGTCTTTTTCATTATTGAAAATGACATGGATAGAGTGAGAAGACTTGTGGTTTCAGGCTAACCTGAAAAGTCACAGAATTCATGAACCACATGCTCAGACCTTGCCAGAACACCAAGGATTAAATCCAACCAGTTGTTCCACTCAACTGCTGCAGACCAGTTGAATCAATGGAACTAACAAAGTGATGATGTAAAGTTCTCACTAATTCAACGGCTCTGCTCCAAGAAAGAGTAACAATTGGATTTGGGGCAGTGGCAAAATACTCCTGGCTTTTATTTTTGGAACTATCTTGAGTGGTGAACACCCAGGTTTTCTGACTCAGTTAAGTCATTTGTTAATAGGCACCAATGATCTCTGAGATTTAAAAGGAAAACTGTCTCCCTGATCTGTGATTTACCATTGGCAGTTTGCACTAGCTAATTACTCACTGGAACTACACATGTTCAGACTTTATGGTTATGGTGACTGCATAGTGAATTATAGATGACTCTGCATGAATTACTCTAATATATGAGGTACTATCACAAAAAATGAAGATACCCAAACATGAATTTCACCATTTTAAACAAATATGAAGGGTGCTTATGCACTAAGTGTCTGCACTCTCAAATCAATCAGAATATTGCAATTTACAGAATGCCAAAATGAAGAGCAACAAACAATTATTCATTGGCCTAATTATGTTTTCTGATCTGGCAAAAAGGATATAAGTAAAATAACACTGAGGAGCCAATATGTTCACATTAAACAGCATGAAAGGAAAATAGAGTTGTAAGTGGTTTCAACAATCTTATTAAGATGAAGTCGTAAGCATTTATTTCTATGAACAAAGAAATGAGACCTTTTCACAGGGTCCCTATGAAGAGTGAACTTCTAGATTTTCCTGTTAATAAAATAAAATTGTGGCCAAATATTGAACCCCGAGGTCACCTTCTTTTTCAAAGACATCGTTGAGTTTTAGTTGCTATTTGCACAACAGCAAATTGCATCCCTCTGCCCTGATCAAAGTCAAGATACATGTATCATCATCATCTAGTTGTTTAGTAATGTCTGACTCTTCGTGACCCCATGGACCAGAGCACGCCAGGCCCTCCTATCTTCCACTGCCTCCCAAAGTTGTGTCAAATTCATCTTGGTTGCTTCGAAGACATGGTCCAACCATCTCATCCTCTGTCACCCCCTTCTCCTCTTGCCATCACACTTTCCCAACATCAAGGTCTTTTCCAAGGAGCCTTTTCTTCTCATGAGATGGCCAAAGTACTGGAGCCTCAGCTTCAGGATCTGTCCTTCCAGTGAGCACTCAGGGTTGATTTCCTTTAGAATTGATAGGTTTGTTCTCCTTGCAGTCCAGGGGACTCTCAAGAGCCTCCTCCAGCACCACAATTCAAAAGCATCAATTCTTCAGCGGTCAGCTTTCTTTATGATCCAGCTCTCACTTCCATACATCACTACAGGAAAAACCATAGCTTTGACTATTCAGATTTTTGTTGGCAAGGTGATGTCTCTGCTTTTTAAGATGCTGTCAAGGTTTGTCATCGCTTGTCATATATAGCACACATAAAACTAGCCAAGTTATTTTGGAGCATGGCAGAAAAGCTCACAGACCTCTCCTCATCCTTGGCAGAAAAGAAATGCAACAAAGCTCCATTCCACAGGTACCCTGTTTCTCCAAAAATAAGACCTAACCTGAAAATAAGCCCTAATGCATTTTTTGGAGGAAAAATTAATATAAGACCCTGTCTTATTTTCAGGAAAACATGTTAACAACATGCTGCCCTTTCAGGATAGTCAGAATCCAGTGCCTGAGGTGGCCACCACACCCTCCCTCATAATGGGGCCACCTCAGGCTTGGAAACCTGGGCCTATGGGTGCTTCTCCTCAGCAACGTCAACCAACTTTGAGACACTTGCTAAGCAAACAGGTTACACAATGTGACAAATCTCCTCAGGTGCTTGAAAGGAGTATCTGGCAGCTGAGGCGTGCCTTTGGAGATCATGTGGAACATATGGGCAACTCCCATCAGCATGGGGGCCAGTCTAGTTTTATGACAGTCTCCCTTCCTTCACTCCTCCATATGCTGGAAACACCTACATATCCACTGCAGAAGGAAGTGACAGGAATATGGTTTTAGTAGTGAGAGGCTGGTTCCTGGTTTTGATTTATGGGTCTCCAGGATTTGCTAGTGTTTGTATTAAACCAGGCTGACTGGAGTCCTCTCTTTGCCACATGTGCTTTAAAGGAAAAAACAAAGGTGCTTTTGTATCGCCATATATAAATCCACGCATTTCTGCTTAACAGGGTGGTGAATCAGGGTGGAACTTTGAAACTGAACATGTTGCCATTGATGAAAATCTGGGATGTTATAAAGTTTTAGAAGCAATAAAGAAAAAAGATAGCACTATTCTTCAGCCCAAAATGCTGTCCAGTTTTACTCAGATCTAGTTCCCAATTATGGCAAGCAGGACCAGCTGTACCATTAAGCAGAGTAAGGCAGCAGCCACTGCTGCTGCCACCACCTTTTCTCCTGTTCTTTGAATGTTCTCCTTTCTTATAGGGCACAGCTGTATGAAATATCAATGAAGCGCCACTACTCCATTGGCCTGTTGAAGAGTAGGTCAGTTGCTGAAAAATACATACTTTTGTTGGCTCAAGAGATGCAGCTGAACCACTGAAGAGCTGCAGAGATAATATATAGAAGCATTTGTACAAATGAAAAATTCCTTCTCTTCAAGTAATATCAGGAATCTGGCAATGGGCAGGGGAAGGACAATTTCCTGACACTGAAGGGTGAATCTACCTAAGTTCCAGTTCGGATACCATGAACACCTAAACCAGCCACCTGTACACAGGGGTGGCACAAAGCAGTGTCTGATTTTCACTTGCTAGTGCTGAAGGAAGACTCAACTGCCAGTTCAGCCAATTTCTTTTTATGAAATGAAAAGAGGTGGACTCCATCTTGTCATTTAACAACTTCTTCTTCTTCTTCTTCTTCTTCTTCTTCTTCTTCTTCTTCTTCTTCTTCATCATCATCATCATCATCATCATCATCATCATCATCATCATCATCATCATCATCATCATCAAAAAGCAAAGCGTGTTGCTTATATAGTGCTTCAAGCGCTCTCTGGGCGGTTTATAATGTGCTGTCAAGTTCATTCCAACTTATGGCCACCCCTTAATTCACGAAATGTTGAAAAAGAACCCAGACACATTGCTATTTGCAAATGATCTAATGGGAAAGGGTTATCTGAACCCATAAGAAAAGCATTAATAGCTAAGACACACTTACTCACTGATCAAAGCTTGTTGTTCTATTTTGGGGTAGGCAGCTAGAAGGTTTCAAATGCTTTTGGGCTGCAGCTCCCATGATTCAATTGGTTATACTGGCTAGAGATAATGTGAAATGCAATCCAAGAACATTTGAAGGGCTAACATGTTTCTGTGTAGACTGTATTTATAACGCTTTCAGGAAGAACTGCACTTATTGTGATGCCCACACTTCTAAAGAGTTGTTGCATGGAATGCTTAGCCGCTGTTACGGCTGAACAGAGAAGAGAAACCGATATATAGGATGCATGGGTTTGCACATGCCAGTCTTACCCCCAGCATCCTCAAGGGCTAGCTTGAATTTAATTATCTCAACATTCACTTCCTCAAAATTTACCTCTGTTTCTACTAATTTTTTTAAAAAAATGCTTTATTACAGTATCTTCACATTACACTGAAGCGTAAGGAATATGAACTATAATGCCATTGAACAAAACATAAAACATTGTATTAATAAACTGCTGCAACTCCTTATTTTTCCCCTCTAGTATACACACATTTAAGGCCACAACAATATAAATTTAAAAAAACAACCCTCAGTTGCTAAAGTAAATCTCTCTAAAATGTTGGCTCTCCACAAAGTTTTCCATTTATTTAGAACCAATTTTAATCTGCTTTTAGAATCCCCTTAAAGTAGTGTACAAGATAAAGAAAACACAAAAAGAATGTAGTACATAGATGTTCAATTAAAATAAAAGAAAAAAGTTCCTTCTTTTTAGAATTTTGAGAGTAGGTATTCCCATCATAAGGATATGCTACTGCAGTTTGAGCTGTGGGGCTGAAATGCAAAGGTAAGGTTGCTAATAAGTGCCAGAAAGCTAGCCCTGTTCATTTTCTTAGAAGAAGGACTTGTAATTTGAGGTTTGGACAAAAATAAAATGTTGGAGGACTTTGCACAGTGTTACAGCATTCAACACCGTATTGGTTAACGATGGGTAAGGGAGATGGTTAAGGTATCAGAGAAGAGACAGCCTTGATTCTGATTGTTAAGTCAGAAGCTAAGCATCCCTTCAGTTTTCTTCCCACAAAGATATTGGTTGTTTTTTCAGGTGCAGCAACCATGGCTGCATTCCATAGCCCCTAGTGATTAGCTTAAGCATGTGCTTCTATTTAATCTTTTCCCCATATCACATATGCTGTTCTGTCCTGTTAGATTTCCAGGATCATGATGAAAGAACATTTACCACATTACACTGAAACCAATTGGCTAAATTTCTTTAAAACTACTTTATTTAGGTGGGAACTGGCAGTGGGTTGTGATGAAATCATTCTGAAGATGTGTCAGAGTCAAGAAAAATGATCTTGAGCAATTTTGTGATGTCAAGTGGAGGGAATTTGCTTTTGAGCAATGTTCTTAGCCAAAGGCTAAGGAGCTCCAAAGATTGGAAATTAAAGATAAAATGCTAAATAGTAATAAGTGAAGGATCAGCATGACTCCAAAGAAAACAGACAAAAGGTGGAGGATGAGAAATGCAAGTCTGGATCTCATTGTAAAGTGGAGGAATCCATTTGAAAACATGACTACTGTATGGCCAGTTATGGACATAATAAACAGCAACACGGATATGAACACTATAATGGATATTATAGACTGATCCCTGGTATATTCTACCACTCTTATTGATAACTTAGCCAATGTCCATGTATTTATTCTGACAGTTTTATGACAGATTCTAGTTCTCTTTTCTCCCTGTTGCTTTTCTTCCTGAGATCAAATACTGTTATTTGCTGGGAGACTAAAATCAGAAACCAAAAAATCCTATATAAGCTCTATATGAGACAGCAGTAAAAGAGCAGAAGGTGAAAAGCCTCCTGAAATAAATTGTTTTAGTATGTCATTAACATCTACCATTTTTAAAACATTAGGGCATTAGCAGCAAATAAAACAGGAAAGAAATTTAAGAGGCATATATTTAGGTTAATTTAGAGCACATTAAATCACTACTGTTGGAAGCAAAAGGACTGACTGAACAGGATTTCAGGATTTTCCCAACAATAAAACACACTCATTTGACAAATAGTCTTGTCCAGAGTTGGAGTAGTTTGTACATTCGAAGGCAGGTCCATTGATCCAACTTACTTATTATGAATCAACATATAATACAAAATTTGGAAAGTTCCATGTTGGAATCCAACTCCCAGAACCTCCAGCTAGTTTTAGTTGGGAAACATAACATTTCTGAGCTTTGTATATTATCAGTACCACTTTTAACCAAAAGTTTCCAAAGCAGTTTATATAGTAGAGCAATTCATATACAGTATCTTCTACCTCTGAAAGTCATTTTAACACGACCTTAATTCAAAAAAACAACAACTACAATTTAACATCTACTTCCTTTCTTGGTAGGAAGATTTCTTTGGTGTTACAGATATCACTGGCAACGTGGTATAAATGGATCCCAGCTCTCTGAAGCAATGGTGTCTCTTTGAGGTAGCAGTATATGAATCCCTCCCCCTTTCAAGATCATTGCTACTGCAGCTCTTACTGCCTTGCTGGTCGTATGGCTTTGCCAAGAGGTTCCAGAGGTCACACTGGGAGCCTCCAGGTTTGTGTGTGGCTGCACCATAAAGGAATATACTGACATGCACGTTGCACTACCACCTGCACAGCTAGACAATTAATAACCTCAGCTCCTGGACAGACCCTGTGGACTCAGGTTGACCCCAGGATTATCCTACACAAAAAAGACCGTAAGGGGCCTCTCTGTTCTAGTTCAACCTTGTCTGAGTGACAAAGGATGCTTCCAGAGGGATGGAGCATCCCAAGGTCCAGAAATTCAACAGCGAAAAACTTCAACACCCGTCATGTTATTTTAAGGCCTGAAGTAGCAGTGAAGTCTACTTGACTTCAGATTTATTTATTTATTTATTTATTTATTTATTTATTTATTTATTTATTTATTTATTTATTTATTTATTTATTTATTTAACTTATATGCCACCCACTCTACCCAGAGGTCTCTGGGCAGCTTACAAATATTAAAATTCAATTAAAATACAATAAAAGATAAAATGATTAAAATACAATTAAGATAGATACTCTAAAAATTGCCATCAGGACCCACAGTTGATGTTATTTCAATTAAAAACCTTCTGGAACAGGAAGGTTTTGACTTGGCACTGAAATGTCATCAACGTCGGCACCAGACGAATCTCAGTTGGATCTCAGATTTTGAGGATGACTTCCCTATATATTCTTGAATCATTATGACTTTAGACGTATGAGGCTACACAAATAACTAACAGCTGCCATCTAGTGTGGGCAGAGCCTCTGGAAAATTCTGAACCTAACAAGCCTTCCTACACATTCAAATTACTTGCCTTCTAATCATTAATCCCTGAAGTATGCTGTCCAGGGTCCTGATAGTTCCTTCTCTTGCTGTGGTCATATTGTACTGGACATGGCCCTCCTGTTATGTAGCCCTCTGTTTAATAGTTTTTGTGGTACTGATTGCTTTCCCTGGAGATGTAGCTGAGCCAGGATCATGGCTGCCATAAGTTCACAATTAAAAACATGGAGCCTGAAAATGGCATGACAGCCTAATCAACACCACAGAATTGCATGGATTCTAACTATTAATTATGAATCCCTGGATATTCAACCATGTTCATTCTGAATGAGGGTTGCCATCTCTTTTTTCTCTGACAGTCTACTCATCCTGAATACCTGCATGGCAGACAAAATCATGGCCATCTTTATGCAGTCAATAGCTGTACCTGTTGAGTTTCACCAGTGTGACTGGAGAGAACGTCACTTCACTCCATGCCTAATAAATTTAAACAAAATCCATAAATGTCCTCATATTGGGATGGCTAAAACTGGAGGTTTAAAGAGATTAAAATCCAGGAGAAACCTAGACTGCTACTTTTCCCCATCCACACCTAATTCACTGAGAGCCAGTCTTAGATAAACTGTCAGACTAGGACTCAGGACACCCTTGTTGTGCCATAGAAACCCAATGGGGAAATGTTAATTTTAAAATCACTCCTTAAACACTTCACAGATCTTGGAAACCACACTACAGGTACCATTAGACAGAAACGACTTGACAGCACATAATGCATGTAACACATTGATTAAATGAAATATTTTAACAAGTTGTAACCAGGATGACAGCAGTTCCTTCTTGTCCTGTTTCTTCACCCCTCTCCCAATCCTACACCTTGCTTCTCAACCACATCCTGTCCAATCATAATATCTTCCTATCTTCCTCATAACACCGTGTTCAGTCTCCATGGAATCTAAATGGTGACAGAGAACTTGCCTTGCTGTGGAGGAAAATATCCCTGTTGTGAGGCATTGTCTATGATGGGCACCAGTGGAGGTCTCATCTGCCTCAGAAATTGTCAGCTTCAGATAAGCAGTCTTCTTTCTCTGTTTACATTTCTTTCTATTGCTCCTCCAAGATTAACAGTGTCTCGCCTATTGTTTTATGAGTCCCCATAATTTAAGTTAATGCTAAGGACATTAAGTTCCTGTCTTCTAAATTTTTAACAGGAATAAAAGTTTACTCAAACAATGCAGAAGATTTGTTGAATCATCTAAATTTGTGTGAAAAATAAGCTGTGAATGTTTCACACATAGGTTTAAATATTTTATCAGGAGTCACAGATGTTTTTGATTTCTTTTTCCTTGCAGCATCTGCTCCTTAAATTGAAACACACACACACACACACACAAACACCTCCATGCTTACAGCACCCTGCAAATGAACTTTGCAAATATTTACACCAATAGGTGAACAACTAGTGTGGAGTAACTCCAACAGATTCAATTTTTCAGGAGCTCAAATTTCTTGGATTATTTTTCTGTTTGTTGTTGGCTGGTTGTCTAATTTTCTTATTCCAGAGTCTGTTTCAGTCCTGTTGCCCCCCCCATCAGAATACAATAATAAGTTTTTATCACATGTATCCAAACTCCATTTGTTTTCAATCCATATAACTTGGCAATAAATATTTAAGTCTTTCATGTTGTTTGATCCCAAAATTTGGCAAACAGGTTTATCATACAAATGGTTTTAAAACTAATAATTAAAGTGGGAAAGAGTGACTTCATAAGAGTGCACAAGAGTGATGTACTGCAGAAATGAATGCACTCGATCACAGTAGGAAAATGTCATTGTGGCCATGAGAATGGAAATAAGGACTTTAAAAGTTCAAAGAGCAGAATGGAAATATTACCACAGATGCAGAGCATATTTATGCATTGGCTGTGTCAAGTTTTAGATGCCTCAGTTTTGTAGATCTTGAGCTATAGCAGAAACAGGCAAACCCATCCATTATTACAGAAAATAAATGGAATGTCTACTTTGTGATATTCCATGGATTATGTTGGCTACCTTGGGTTTTATTTGTGGGGCGAGAAAGGTATGATGAAAGCCGTATGTTTTTAGACATGTAAGCAAGTTTGTTCAAGTTATGCCTACAGGTAGACATCCAGCCACCAATAGAAGTGGTACAAAGTCCATGTGGGAGAAAGCCAGGACGTGAATAAATGGACTGTCAGTTCATTTGAATGATAAATCCAGGAGCTGAAATAGAGATGAACTCAATACTTGCAAGCTACAACTTATATGGACAAACTTCTTTAATTTTTTTTCTGTCAGTGATGTACTAGTGACAGTATCAGATTAGAGACTGGTTGTATGTCTTAGTAACTTTGATATTACATACATACAGTGTTTCCCTCAAAATAAGACAGGGTCTTATATTAATTTTTGCTCCAAAAAACACATTAGGGCTTATTTTCAGGCTTATTTTTTTTCATATACTGTACAACAATCTAAATTTATTCAAATACAGTCATGTCATCTTCTTCTGGTTGCTGCACAATGTTGGAGAACGGAGTTTCTCTTAACTGGGGCTTATTTTGGGGGTAGGCCTTATATTATGAACATCCTAAAAATCATACTAGGGCTTATTTTCAGGTTATGTCTCATTTTCGGGGAAACAGGGTAGTTCTAACAACAAAAAATGCTCTCTCCTTATGGTTGGGATGTCACTGGCCAATCTTTTCATGAAATTTAATTTCAATTGAGGTTTTTTTTTAAATCTTAGATTTTTCAACAAATTTACTAGAATTAAAACACAACACAACAGCTCGATGTGCGCACTTGGTATTCTTTCTGTGCTTTTTCATCGACGTTGTCAACTTGCAGCAGAGCCATGAAATATGTGGCGTGATTTGTAAAGGTTAGAAGTGCCAACCTTAGAATTTTAGGTTAATGCTTTATGTCTCTGCTGCCAACAATGCAAGAAGTAACTTCTCATTCATTAACAATAATGTCAGTCTTGCGTAGAATTACAATTTATAATCTGTAGGCTAAAGCAGTGAGCTACCAGTCTGAAGGAGAATCATATCATGCAGTGAGATGTTGCATTTAACAGGGAGGATTTCAAAGACTTTGCTCCATTCAAAGCGAAATGTAATCAGTACTTAATGGAGGTCCTGCTGTTTTAATCCTTTACTGTCACTGAGGTTTCTAAGTTAACAGGAATGCTGTAAAAAGTACAAGAGGTAGAAATACAGGGCCCTGATAGTTTTAAAGTGCAAGCTTATATGGACCTTCTGGACATTTTTTAAGGGGGGCTTTCTTTGGAGGTTGTCTTCGCTGGAATAGCCTTGTAGATCCAAACCAAATCCTACTACAAGAAATGGAAGATAGCAAAGTGGGTTTGAGTCACTTCCTGATATCATCCCACATGAAGCATATATAGTGGCTGGTGGTGGTTGGTGAGGGCAGATTATGGCCTTATGGGAGTCATTAAAAACTTGCAATACCTTGTTTTGGGAATCAAAACGAAAATGACCAAATTCTGAATGTTGTAGAACGAGTAACATTTTTCAAGTCCTGGATTTGGTCTCGCCTACCCACACCCTGACACCTGAACTCTACTAGCTGGCCTGAAATGATGGAGAATGCAATTAAGAATTTGTGGTACTTCACCAACCACATCCTATGTTTCCAAATACAAGTCTGTATCTGAATAAATAGAAGTTGGGAATTTCAACATGAGGAACCAAAGTGGTCAGTAGAGTTGCATAAAGGTCTCGTCAAAGAGGACCAATTTTAGACTCTTAATTGACAGGGGAAGAATGTGGATGCTGAGAAATAATTAGTGTAAAGTCATCTTATGCAAAGAATTTTAGCTTGCTATTTTCAAACTAGGAAAGTAAAACCCCATGTGCCTTTTTTTTGCCCATGAAAAGGACAAATAACAACATTTTCCATTGCACCTGAGAGGGCAGGATGCTTCTTGACAATCTCAACTAATATTTTTTTGCCTTTACAAAAATACTTTTGTACAAATAGTGCAATGCTATTTCTCAGTGTGGTGTCATGGACAGAGCGATAGATAAGGACTCTGGAGAACAGGGTACAAATCCCCACTTGATCATGGAAACTCACTGTAGGAATGAAACTGGTAAGAGCACTTCTTAAATATTTCACTTACTTTGAAAGCCCTATTAGGCTCGCTAGAAGTTAGTCGTGTTATAAATCGGCATAGAACACACAAAGTGCAAAACTACAAAAGCTGCTGTCCTGTTGCATGGACTTTTAAAATTGCAAGCACTGGATGGGTTATTTTTGTCCTGCTGAACAATGGCAGAAACACTGAAGGGGGAAAACTGCTTGTCTTGTTGTTGCTTGGGGGATGAGGAATCTGGCAGAACATGAACATTTGTCACTAAGTTGTATCATCCTGTTGAAACAGCTTCACATGGAGAAATGTAGTGAACAAATGTAGTTGAACATTCTCCACATCCTTATGTTCAACTACTGAAAGTCAAAAATCTTTCCTGACTGATAACAAATTACATAATAGATCCTGACCTTCCTTTTCCCTGCTAGAGCTATCTTTAACTGATTGGAAGTCAGTGACACATTTTAGATACCTGAATTTATGGGTTCCTGCTTGCATTTTGGCGTACAGCATTTTCATTTCTTGTTATAGGTTATGCTATGATTTTTTTTAAAAAAAATCTAAAAATGTTAGATATCTGACAAGACAGGAAAGCAGAAAGCAATACTACTAAGCCTGTTGGTACCCTATTAAATTCTCTGCTGATTTTGGATGATTCAAGACCCTTTTTTTGCTTTCGTGAGCACACATGCATTGCTCCATTGGCTTGCAGCAAAACCTTTCTTGCTGCATTTCTTGTCATTCATCAAAGTTCCACTTGTGTGCGTATTATTTTATTGAAGAGAGTGTTTCAATTACACACTGTCTTATCAGAGGACACATCTTCCTGTCTTAGGTGCTATACTAAAAAAATGAAATTGTATAACATTTTTTTTCAGGGGGTGAGGGGAACCACAAGACACACTAGATGCAAAAGTAGCTTTATTGGCCATAAGCAAAACATCAACATCCTGAATAGTGTAATACTTTCACCAGACTAACCAAAAAGCAGCTCTTAGAAAGTAACTTTTAAAGAAGAATTGTTCATTGTTATAATTCCAAGTGCCCCAGTACCTAGCTTTCATTAGAGTTATAACTTTAAAAATGATTCTTCACTTTCTTGTTTCTCAGCAATAACTGAGAAACTTACTTTTAGCTGTGCTTTTTCAAAAAAAACATACTGCCACAAGTGGCTGACTAGTGATCCAAAGAAAATATCATATCATATCATATTTTTCCAAAGAGTTGTATTTTATTTAAACATATGATTGCAACACATCTATCATTCAAACCATAGGAAGAGGAAGGAAGGCTGACAGGAGCGGATCCCCCACTCCCGCTGTCTTTGCAAAGACAGCTGGGATGGAGGATCACTTGGGTCTCCTTTCCTTCCTCTTCCTATGCTCCCGCAGGGATAGGAAGAGGAGCAAAGCCTGATATAAGCGATCCCTCACCCCTACTGTCCTTGTGAAGACAGCGGGGGTGGGGGATTGCTTGGGTCCCACTTCTCTTGTGTTTCTATGCCCGCTGGGACATAGAAAGATGGGGTAAGCATGACTGAAGTGATCCGCTACCCCTGGTGTCTGTGCCAAGACAGAGGGGGAATCACCTCAAAGAGGCTTGCCGAAAGGGAAGCCCTCCCTGCTCCTCCTTGCAAAAGCTAAGTTGTTGGAACTGAAACCACGGTTCCAGCAGTCCAGCTTCTGTTTCTGCAAAAGTCCCAGCACAGCAGGAGGAAGCAGCTGGGAAGGGGGTGGGGGCAGGCTGTGAGGGCTGGGGCTGTCTAAAAAAAAAAAAAAAGACCCACTGAACTGATGAATTGATTTGTGGTTCGTTGGGCCACAGGAGGGCAATTTGTGGTTCATGGCACTTTGTTCCCATCTCTAGATACGATACGATACAATACAATACAATACAATACAATACAGTACAGTACAGTACAATACAATGTAATGTAATGTAATGTAATGTAATATAATATAATATAATATAATATAATATAATATAATATAATATAATATAATATAATATAATATAATATAACTTAGACCTGCAGAACCGGAAGGGACACTATGGTACCTTCCAGCCCTTATGGAGGAGGCACAGGGGGGAGTTAAACTCTGGACTTCCAATTCCACAACCAGATATTTAAACTACTGAGCTATCCAGCAGTTTCTCCTGTCCACTTGGCTGTGACCTTAACTCTCACAGCTGATTGTAGACAGCATCTGAAATCATTCCTCTTCCATCATTTGGTGACACTGCACCTCATTGCTATGAAAGTAACTAAAACGTTTACTCCGCAAATATAGTGCCTTCATCCCTCATTAAATCGCACTTACAAAGGAAATTAGTTTTGCTTTAATTCAGGTAAATAAATAATTACAAGCAACTAGTTATAACTAGTTATCTATAGCTAAGTACTTACAAGCTACCATAAAAATGTGATTTAAGCTTTCAAAACCCCTCGTTCTCTTCATCAGGCAACATACAACAAAAAGCAAGTTGACGGATGGAGACAACAGGCTTACTAAATGTTGTGATGGGCTTAACCACAATTGCTAGTTCCAGCTAGAACAGACACATTGAACCAGCTGCTGAATGATGAGCTGAGATTTATGTAAATCTCATTAGTCTGACCGATCTACCTTGGTTAAGATTACCAGTTATTCAGGGCATAGCGATTACTTAATTCAGTGAGTTAGGTATCCAGCAGCAGAGTCAGAGCCTGCGAGTTTGATTCCCCACTGTACCCTCCTATGAGCACAGCCAGCCTATGTGGCCTTGGCCTTGGCCAAGCTGCACATCCCCATTGTGCTCCCGGAAGAAGCCAATGATACACCACTTTTGAGTGCTTTATGCCTAGAAAACCCCACAAAAGGTCACCATAAGTCAGAATTGATTTGATAGCATGTAATTAATTATATTGTCTGTATGAAATTTTGAGATTATTCACATCATCATATAATTCATATTTCACCAATATAAGCAAAAGATTTTTCCACTGAGTAACAGAATTCCTTTTCCCAAGGTTCTTATATCCAGAATATCATAATTTTGAAGGCTTGTCTATTACTTTGACTAGTCTGTGGTTTTAAGAACTCTGATTTCTCTCTCTCTCTCTCTGAACAGAGATGGTACGGTGAATGATAATTGAAGAGAAATAGGGTATATACAGTCAGTTAATTGTTTTCATATGATTTTGCCTTTTTCCAACCTAAAGAAGCTAGTCTCATGCATTTTTGGATTATCAAACTATAATCTCAGATACCCTGGAGTGGAAAGTTAATTGGAAACAAAGACAAGTCAAAACATATCTTTATACATGCCACTGTGTTTGCAGTCTTGTGTATTCTCTTCTGCATTGGCTGGAGTGCACAATTCTATATATCTTCTGTTTATTATTTTCTTTCAGGGAGGACCATGTGCAGGGATCTTGGATATTTTTTTGAATGAAGTGCAGCATTAAACTTCCTGCTTTGCTCTAAACAGAATGACTATAACCATTTTCTGAACTCCATAAATATATTATGCAGGCTCAGGGAATAGGGGCCAGTCTAGGCAGTTGGGTAAAGGAATCTAATGGACACAGTATATTGCAAGAAAATGAAATTTATGCATTTGTTCATTGACAGTAATAATCTATTAATAATTGAACCACAATGTCTTCTTAGTGCCCCATTATTTATAAATGACCCATGCAGTTATTATAATACAGATAGAAATGGATGCAACGAATATGGCTGTATGTTATCCTTTAAATAGTTTTACTGGGCTTTATACATGAGAGTGTTGCAGAGCCCTCCCCACTTCACCTCTTAAAGTTTCAAGATATAGCTTTAAATCAGGATATTTCCACAAAATTATTTTATTTTAGCCTGATAAAAGCTGCGGTTCAGTCCCCAATCAAAAGGAATAACCTTTCTGGAGAACTTTCAAGTGTTCTTTGCAAGGCTGCTGCAAATAAACAGCTGCTTACAGGGAAGCCTATTGAAATTCTTCCAGGTGAAAGCTATCCCCACGTGGCACATCTTTCTATTAGTTCCATGTTGCCTTGCTGATCTGGAAACATTCTCCAGACCATGGCAAAGCTGTAATGTATCCACCATCATGTTGTCCTTCTTTACTCGAAACGAAAACTATATTTATAACGAAACAGAGAGATGATTTTTGCATATGTTTTGGTTTTAAAATCCTTGTGTCAAGCTATAGTTTGATGTTATGTCAAGAAACCCTGGCCTCCTTTAAGTCACACATTCCTTCTTCTTCTCTCCTCTCCCCCTTTACACACCCAAATTTCAGCTTTTCCTTCCCCTGACCCCAAGTGTGCTGTTTGGTCCAAGCAGACAAACTATGGCTTGGTGCTTCCTATAAATTAACATTAGACTCTAGTTTGTAATTCTGGTTTGCAAGCAAGCACCAGCCAGAGTGTTCCCGTTTGTCTGGCTTGCCAGAAACCTCATAGGAAGACAGATAAAACTATCATACTGTGGTGTAGACACGAGATCATGTCTGGTTTCATGAGCAGTTTCAGGCTTCATTAGTACAGTGGTGCCCCACATAGCGACGTTAATCCGTTCCGGATTAATCGTCGCTATGCAAAAACATCGCTAAACGGATCGAAAAACCCCATAGGAATGCATTAAACTTTGTTTAATGCGTTCCTATGGGGCCCAAACTCACCGTTCAGCGAAGTTCCTCCATAGCGCCGCCATTTTCACGCCCTCGGTAAGCGAGGGCAGGGCGCGAAAACACTTGCGGTGGCCATTTTGGGCACCCGGTGCCCATTTTGGAACCGCCGATCAGCTGTTTTAAAAAACATCGCAATGCGAAGATCGGTAAGCGAAACGCAATTCGATGTTTTACCCATTAAAACATTGCAATGCGATCGCTATGCGGATTCGCTATGCGGATTCGTCGTTAAACGGTGCGCTCGTTAAGCGAGGCACCACTGTACTTGAAATGGAGATCAGTACAAAACTACTGTGAGGGATGTGGTGGCGCTGTGGGTTAAACCGCAGAAGCCTCCGTGCTGCAAGATCAGAAGAACTGCAGTCGTAAGATCAAATCCACATGATGGAGTGAGCTCCCGTCGCTTGTCCCAGCTCCCGCCAACCTAGTGGTTTGAAAGCATGCAAAAATGCAAGTAGGTAAATAGGGACCACCTCGGTGGGAAGGTAAACGGCATCCTGTGTCTAGTCACGCTGGCCACATGACCACGGAGGATTGTCTTCGGACAAACGCTGGCTCTACGGCTTGGAAACGGGAATGAGCACCGCGCCCTAGAGTCGGACACGACTGGACAAAATTGTCAAGGGGAACCTTTACCTTAGAGAAACTACTGTACTCTGGCAGCATGAATGGACTCAGGTTAAGGCAGCAACAAGGTGCAGCTAACTTAAATTTTGTTTTGCAAAGTTCCCTGAAAAAAGAAATGGTAGGGAAAACACACATTCCCTTTTAAAAAGACATGGCATTCATACTTCCTGTTCTAAGAAAATAATAAGACAGTGTTCTAAGAAAATAACAAGTCAGAAAATAATAAGACCCTCATGGCGCAGTGGTTAAACCGATGTATTGCAGCCAAAACTGTGCTCACGACCCGGGGTTCAATCCCAGGTAGCCGGCTCAAGGTTGACTCAGCCTTCTATCCTTCCGAAGTTGGTAAAATGAGTACCCAGCTTGCTGGGGGGGCAATGTGTATCTTACATAATTAACTTGTAAACTGCCCAGAGAGTGCTTGAAGCACTATGGGGCGGTATATAAGCAGCATGCTTTGCTTTTTGTTTATTATTTATTTATTTAACATATATTTTGCCTCTCCTTTTTTTCAAAATGTATTGAAAATGCATTAAAACAGAATAGAAATTCTAATGCTAGCTATCTAAGCGGGCAACAATATTGAGAAGCAGTACAGGAAAAGCTCTGAGACTAGAAATTTTAGGTTTGTAGTATTTCCCATTGACTACTTGACGTACAGCTCAGTGTGAACCGGACTTTCAATTTAGCTTGTACTTTTTCTGGCTCTGTGCTGTACCCAAAGATGTTCATTGTGCATAGATAGAAAGCTTTATTGGGAATATGATTGATAGGGATGGAGGAAAAAATTATAATAAATGAATCAAAGAAATAAAATAAATTGATTTATTTCATTAAATATAACACGTTTTCATTTTTACCAATATCATCCCATTGATTGCAGACAGGCCCCCAGGGGCCCAAATGCAGCCCCCCCCCCCAGCAGCCTGGAGCTTCCAGATCTTGATTTTTCATCTGTTTAAAAATAATTGGCTAAGAAAGTCAACTTGTGCTCTACAGGGAGCATGGAAGGCAATTTTGATACATGTTGGGATGCCCTAGGACCCCTGTTCAACACTACCTTAGTTTTTCAGAAATTCTGTCTGATATTAGACAATGGGTGTTTGAAGGGGTTAACTGGCAGATAGAAGAAGAAAAAAGCAAAAAGCAAAGCAAAGCGTGCTGCTTATATACCGCTCCATAGCGCTTCAAGCACTCTCTGGGCGGTTTACAAGTTAATTTTGCAGGCTACACATTGCCTCCCCAGCAAGCTGGGTACTCACTTTACCGACCTCGGAAGGATAGAAGGCTGAGTTAGGATGAGGTTATTATTTTGCTTGTTCTGTTTGTCTATTAACATGAATTTTTCTGTTGAGAAGCAGTGTTTTTCAGTTATGCTGTTTGGTATTAGTGTGTTACAAAAGGAAACTGTCATGAAACCGTTATAGGTCTGTCAAGCACAAATATATATCAGGTAAAAATGTTCAAGTACTGTTTGTTTATTTTTCAACGTATTATACAATAAATATTCTAAAAGTTTTTCCATGAGAAAATGAACAAGTTCATATATGTATACCAAGAGAGAATTTATTCATGATCTGTTTGGCTTTTTTATACTCGTGCTTGATCCATTGTGTGTGTAAACTCTCAGAAATGTTAAAAGACTTGAGAGCCACAGATATTCATCTAGGCTCAGTCTTCTCACTTTCCACAGTAGCACTCAGGCCCACGCTTCTTCCTGTTAGTGCCACTGATATTTCAGCCTCTGAGTCCACGTTTAGGCCGTTGTTGGAGTTTGGGGTCATTACACAAGAATTCAGAGAGTTGTAGTCTTTGGCAAATTTTGTTTATCTGAGATCCTTACCGGCCTTCTCTGCAGCATCCAGAGCACAGCACCTCATAATTAATAGCCATGTTGGCCTATGGTGATGACAATTAATAATTTGACTAAACTACTCTTTGTGGGCATTGGATGAGGAAGATAAAATGTGCCCTCTATCAGTGGTTAACCTGAAAAGTACATTTAAATCCAAAATCAATGACCATGAACATTGATGTTTAACAAAGCTTTTAGCCTTTTAACCGCCAGAAAACCTGTCTTTCCGGTTATATTGCTCTTGGGGACTCTTACAGTGCTGCTTATCATCTGAATTCTTCCATGAGTCCATGCCTGAGATTGGAAACTGTGCTATTTTACAGGACAACTCAGAGAAAGCCAAATGGTAATGCTGGCTGGGATGTTCTGGCAGCTGTGGTTAAAAAAAAGTAACTTTTCTGAAGCTCTGCACTGTCATGATGGTCCCTGCTTTTGTCCCTCAATAGCAACTCAGTAACTTTCCAAGCTACTAAGGTTGGAAAGCCAGATGTTTCAAGAGATGCAATTTTCCCCAGAAGGATGCAAGGTCATGGGGGAAATCTATCATTTATATTGCTAGTCTAACTGACTGACTGACTGACTGACTGAAGCACTTAAAGTGGGTAACTTTAGTCCCCCAGATGATGCTGGACTATAAGTCACACCAGCCATTGCAATGGCCAAAGGTGAGGGGAGTGGAACAAACATAGTTGTGTGAGTGTTTCTCAAGTCTGGTGCCTCCCTTTCTCCTTTATTTTTGTGTAGAAACAGCAGACAAGACTTCACCTTTGCTAACAACTAATTTATTTAATGACGATGGCAACTAACCAAACTCAGTCTTTAACATAGCTTCTTCAGGAATAACTTCTCCCTCTGGTTTAATCTCTTCTACTTTAAACTCTCCATCATCTCCTCTTGGAAAAATAGGTTCACCTTCAACAGGGATCAATAGGTTTACCTTCAACAGGGATCAACGTGAGGGAGGGTATAGGGGTCAACATCTCGGCTCTTGATACTTCGGCTGTAATGGTAACAAATCCAGCCCCCATATGCTTTCCATACCTTCATGCCTGGCGATTTGCGAGGTCTTGTTGGGAAAACTGTCTGTTCAGGGTAGCAGACAAGGGCCTTTAAGTAGCTTAAGTGTTGTGTTTCCAGTCAAATGGCTCCCATAAGACACATGCAGAATATGTTGCACAAGCAGCACAGAGATCCACCTCTGCAATTTTGAAATTCTTTCATACTGAGGGGAAGCATTCTATTCCAGTTGCTTTAAGATTGTTTCAGGCCAATTTTCTTAGCCAACACCTTTATGGCAAATAACTAGGCCCTTCCTCTTCTTTCATGTCCTTGGTAGCAGTTCAGTCAAGATTTTTGAGAGCTATTCTTCATATACATCACTGGGTTCCTAATGCAGTTTTATGGTTGGAAGTGGGATACCTGAAAGTTGAAACTAGGGTCTGTCCAGCTATTTTCTGTTTTTAGCTGAAATTAATCTTCCTCCTCTTTAATATTGCAAGATAACCATCAGTCAGTTTGGAAATAAGCTCTATCTATCAAATGTCAAAGATACGGCTTCTCTGAGGAATGCCTTATTCATGTGGGAAACACTGCATCTGGTCAAGCCCTCAGACAATGTATGATGGAGGTTGAAAAGCAGCATGATTTAGGTGCAATCTCCGACAATGTACTAATTGATTCTGCATTGTTACCTTTCAAACCAGCTAATTATTTCTATTTACTTTTAATACAAAAACAGCATAGAGCTTTTACCCTTTTCCAGCTAAACACTCTGCCATCAGCAGTACAAGAGGGGAGGTTTAAAATGATTCTGTACTCCCAGTGCAAATGCCCTTCTAATTCTGATGGAACAGAAGCAATAACTCATGTTCTTTTGCACTGTCCCTTCCATCTTAGAATTTGGGAAATTTTCACTGAACCTTATATAAAGTTATTTCCTGGATGCTCAGAGGCTTATTATATCCTTTTATTGCTGTCAGGGCAAAACACAGGCGTGATGTCAGATACAATTATGCTGTCTTAAAGTAGCAAAATTTTGTGCATCTGCAATTAAAATCCATGAAGGAAAAGTCTCCAGAAATTTTTAACCAGTTTTAGTTATAGTAGTAGCAAGATATAAGGTATATGTAAATATATGCTTTTGGATATTGTGTATTTTATGTATTTGTATTTTAGATGTTAGTCATTGACCATAATAAAATTAATCTATCTGTCTGCCCAGGGTTGGTCCCAAGGCAACTGTGCCATCCTTGGTTCTCTCTGTTTCTAAACTCCCTTTCCCATAATGCTTCACCTTCCTCTGTTTCTCCCCAACACGAAGGCTTACAAGGAGGTTTGCTATACCACTCCTGCTCTGGGGGCCCTTTAGCTGCACCCATTCCCCTGTCCATATGTCTTTTTTTTTAACTATCTGGACCCACTCTTCAGGAGATGGAACCTCTAGCTTCACTTTCCCCCAGCAACTTTGAACTTCTCCTCTCCTTGTCTCCTTTATCCCTTCTCCCCCTTCTGTTGTCTCCTCTTCCCTTTTATTTTCCTCTTTTCCCACCAAAACTCCTCCCTCTAACAGTCCTTCTTTTCCTTGGCATTTTTCCTTTCCAGGTGACAGTTCTGTGATCCCCATCATTTCTTCCGCCAGGGTAATATTTTCCTCTGCTTTAGTTTTCCCACTTGAGTGAGGAGACAGCACACGGACACAGAGGGTTTCCTCCATGTCCAACTTCACACAAGTTGAACAATTTGATAAGAAAATGACATAAAAATTGAAAAGTTGTCAAAATGCCTCAAAATATCCTTAAAAAGTAACTAGCTAATATGACTCATCAACGAAGTAGCTTTTTTCTATTCATTCCATTGCTTTTGGAATGGAACTTTGTTATACTCTTGCTATCTTAAAGAGCAAATAGTTGCAGCTAAAATTGTTGTATGTAGCATGTTACTTCCAAACGTTGGTGTTGAAGTAACCTTTAACTGCCCACCCAGTCATGGAATAGAGAAATGCTGTACTTTGCTTCCAGTGGGAACAGTGTCTTGGGACTGTAGACAAGGTGTAGACAGGGAACAATTTTCTTCCCTGCTTTGTATTAAGCTAGAACTTGAGGGCCTAGTTGAAATGGACTGATAGAAAGTTCAGAACAGGCAAAAATGTGCCACTTGCCAGATGTACAATTAATTGATGGTGTGTGTCACCACATAACCTGGTGACAGCCCCATGGAATTAGACAAGCTCATGGATGGATGGATGGATGGATGGATGGATGGATGGATGGATGGATGGATGGATGGATGGATGGATGGATGGATGGATGGATGGATGGCCCTCTCTCCCAATGGGCATAGTGAGGGGCAGCTACCTGGGCAGTGTTAGGCTTGGGGTTTGTCCTGTATCCTAAAGCTACCTATTTCATTGTCTCAATTTCTTCTATGAATTGTGTCTACACAAGGTATAGAAATATTTGAAATAAAGGAAGTTCTTAATAGGGCTATGCACTAGCTTTGGACAAAAGCCAAATTCTAGGTCAAGTCACAGATCTTTGGGTTGACCCAAGTGCCTTTCAGACTGAGGTGGACAAACCTGTCCCTGGTTCGAAGGTGGTCTGAGATAGTTCCAGTTTGTACAAGAAAAAACAAACAAACAAAAAACAACAAACCAGCATTCAGAGGGTAAAAAGCACATCAAGATATGTAGAAAAGCATGGAACAGTAATGGAAATTTGGGGTACCATATAAGGAGGATGCTGGGGGGGTAGGATAATGAACACAGAGAGGGCGCTGGATTTTCCTGACTAGCAGTTCCAGTACACCAGTGAAAATAAAAGACCTCTCCTGCACTTGTCAATTGTTAAGAGTATGAAGAGGACCCCTGAGTGATGTCAGTTGGGCTTTATATTGCCTCCCTGTTTTTCTGCTCAGTTTGCTTAGGCGCTAGTTAGATGATGCTAAGCACAGCATTGGCTTGTAGGTTTCCTCTGAATTAGGAGTGAGCCTGTATGTGACTGTCTTGGGAGCTTCCTTTCTTGTCAGAGCTTCAGATGACCAGACTTTAGTCAGTTTTAGGACAGCATGGCCAGACCCCCTTCTTCTGGCTTTCCTTCCCTCTTCTTTTGGGTTTTGGAGTTTCTCTCTGTCATTTGTCACTGGTCTGGGGTGGGGGTCTTGTGCCTGGTGTTAACATGAACAAGGCTTCTATCCCTTACTCTCCACCTGTCCACCTGTACACAAAATACCCATTCCTGTACCAAGAGGATAAGCAGCCTGCAGCAGCAGCTTAAGAAAGGGAAAACATAAAGAGGAGAAGTAAATTTGGGAAGTGGCTTGCCCCAATACTTTCGAAGCAGCCAGCCTGGCAAGGTGAATCCTATCCAATGACACGGCAAGAACAACAGCTTCCTGCCTACCGTAAATAACAATGTTGGTGTTAAGGCAATTTCTTTTGCTCTGATTCTGATCCAAGCCAATTTTAAAATATAGGCTAAAACTGCATAAAATTAAATATAATGCAAATGTGACCACAGATTTAAAATACTGGGCAGAATCCTGTTTTAATGTGGACAAAGTGATATGTTTCATCTGCACAGCTACATCCAACTTCTAGGTTACCATCATGCAATCAGAGGCTGCCCTGTGTAAGGAGCCACTGGGCAAACCTGAGAAAGCCCAGCTGGTTGTTTGTGCGACAAATCATGGTGCTGATGGAAGCAACATAGAGGATTCTGCCCATGGTCTAGTTTGGCCTTGATCTGTTCAGGGTCCTTTAGTTTGAGCTGGAAAATGTTGGAAAACACAAGGGATACATGGGGAATCTGTTTTTGTTTGTTTTTGATGAGCATTTGCTAAAGTGCCTAATTGTACATATTTTGGAGGGTCAATATAGGAAAAACCAAAATGAGGGACAAATCCATGCATCCAGGTCCAGAGCTAGATGCTCAGAAATTGGAGTTTGAATACAGTGGTGCCTTGCATAGCGATTGCTCTGTATAGCGATGAAACCGCTTTGCGATGGACTTTTTGCCATCGCAAGAGCGATTGCTTTGCAATGGCCCCTGTGGGGAAATTTCGCTTTGCAATGATCGCAGGGAAGTGATCATCGCAAAGCCCCCATTTTCGGCCAGCTGATTGGCGGTTCCAAAATGGCCGCCTGCTGTTTTGCCTTGCTTTAGAGGCACCGAAAATGGCCGTCGCAATGAAGGATTTTTGCATAAGGTTAGTTTTTAAGCCCATAGGAACACATTAAATGCGTTTTAATGCGTTTCTATGGGCTTTTTAAAATTGCTTAGCGATGAAATCGCTTAGCAGCGATTTTTGCTGCACTGATTAACATTGCTAAGCGAGGCAACACTGTACTTGTATATTCAACTGTGCCTGTAGTCTTACGCTAGGGTTGCCAGCTTTTTCTCCCCAAGAGGCTGCTCATTTTTAAGGGTTGCATGGCAGCAGGTTGTCCTCTCTATGCTTGGAATACTTATATTTATTTAATTTGGTTAATGCAAATGAAAGAGAATTTTGTTTTAGCTTATTTTGCAAGAATTTACTAAAATTTAGAAATCAACAATTTAACAAAAATCAGAAGAAGCCTGGGGAATGGTTAGATTTTCCCATTCCTGTAACCATATTAGTCAGCAGGGCAAGTGGCCATTCTGACTTGGAGATACAGGGGGTGGACATCCAAAAAAGCAATTCCACTGCTCATAAGCTCTTCGTTAGATGACCAATGGCATTCTTTTGAATGCTCCACCAGTCTTGCCACACTCCCTACAGACTATGACCTGGATTTAGCTATCATGGCATATCAAGGGGTAGGCAAAGTGCAACCTCTGGATTCCACATGCTGGCTCCTTAATAATAATAATAATAATAATAATAATAATTTATTGTCATTGTAAGTATATACACATACAACGAAATTCACAGACACCCAGAGACCAGACACATGCACACACATAAAATTCCCAAACACTCCCCACCCACTAAAAGTCCCCCACTAAAAATACAAACATCTACACCGCAAGCCAAGTTACACAGTCCAACTAATTATTCACTACTGGTGGTCTTTAAGCTCATTATTAATTGCAATTATAGCTCTGGGATAAAAACTATTGAGAAAACGTGTGGTCCGAGTCTTAATTGTTCTATATCTTCTGCCAGATGGTAACAGTTCAAAAAAGTTATAAGCAGGATGGGAAGAGTCTCTCAGGATGCTATGTGATTTCCTTAGACAGCGGGATGTGAAGATGTCATCCAGGGTTGGTAGCTGGAGCCCGATGATATTCTGGGCAATTTTAATGGTTCTCTGTAGAGCTTTTTTGTCCGCTACAGAGCTACTCCCAAACCATGCCAGAATGCCATAGGTTAGGACACTCTCAATGGTGCTACGATAGTATGACAGAAGCAAATGCTGAGATAAATTTAACTTGCCGAGCATTCTCAGGAAATACAGCCTCTTCTGTGCCTTCTTCATTAGCATGTTGGCATTTGTAGTCCATGAGAGGTCCTCTGAGATGTAAGTACCCAGAAATTTAAAACTACCAACTCTCTCCACTTCCTCACCGTTTATGTACAGTGGTAAATGTACATATCTCTTCCTCCTAAAATCAATTATGAGTTCTTTAGTTTTTTTGATGTTAAGTGTGAGATGATTTTCTTTACACCAAAGTATCAACCTTTGTACTTCCTTTCTATAAGCAGACTCATTGTTCTTATTTATGAGCCCCACCACTGTCGTATCATCCGCAAATTTAATAATTGCATTGGTGTTATACAGTGGGGTGCAATCATGTGTGTACAGGGAATAGAGGAAGGGACTTAGCACGCAGCCCTGGGGAGCTCCTGTACTTAGTACCAGGGTAGAAGAATGGTGAGATCCCATCCTTACTGACTGTGGCCTATCTGTCAGAAAATCCTTTATCCACATGCATATCTCCTGAGGTAATCCCAGGTTGATCATTTTAAAAAACAACCTATTTGGTAGAATGGTATTAAAAGCAGAGCTATAATCCACAAACAACAGCCTCGCATAAGTTCCCTGATGTTCTAAGTGGCTCAATACAGTATGGAGTACAATGGACACAGCATCATCAGTAGATCTATTTTTCCTGTATGCAAATTGCCATGGGTCCAAAGAAGGTGGAAGACTAGCCTTAATGTAATCCAGCACCAATCTCTCAAAACATTTCATAACAACAGATGTTAAAGCTACTGGTCTGTAATCATTGAGAGATACCACAGCTGACTGCTTGGGGACTGGCACTATAATAGATGTCTTCAGGCAAGTGGGGACTGAACACTGCAACAAGGATAGATTGAAAATATCCGTAAAAACTCCAGCTAATTCTGCAGCACAGCCCCTAATAACTCGTCCCATGATTCCATCTGGTCCAGCTGCCTTTCGAACATTAATATTCTGGAAAGCGCGTCTCACATCTGAAATCTGCAGTACTAGTGGTTGTCTGTTGATGGTAGATTCTAGTGATGTATTATAGACAGTAGGTGTTGGAATAATGGTTGTTCCTGTTTCCACCTCAAAACGGCTGAAAAATTGATTTAACTGCTCAGCCAAAAAATCACTGCTGCTACACAGACTGTTTTTGTTACTCTGACCAGTGATTTGTCTTAGGCCGTGCCACACTCGGCGAGTGTCAGAACTTTCAAGGTGTTGTTCAATTCTCTGGCTGTACATAGCTTTGGCATCCTTAATGCCCCTTTTCAGTTTAGCTCTAGCCTCTCTGTACTGTAGTTCATCACCAGAATGAAAAGCAGCATTTCTGGCTTTTAATAAAAGGCGCACTTCTCTATTTAGCCAAGGCTTGTTATTAGAAAACACTCGTACTTGTCTGGTAGTAGTAACAACATTGATGCAGCTTTTGATATAAAACAGTACTGTTGAGGCATAAGTATCAACATTGTCCTCCTCAAACAGTGCCCAATCAGTGCTCCTAAAGCAATCTTGAAGTTGCTCAGATGCATCCACTGGCCACACTTGTATTTCTCTAATTGATGGTCTGATTCTTTTAACAAGAGGTCTGTATGATGGAATCAAAAAAAGAGATATATGATCTGACTGTCCCAAGCCAGGCAATGGCTTCGTCTTATATCCATGTATGATGTTACTATATACCTGATCCAAGGTATTTTCCCCTCTAGTGGGACAGTCCACATACTGATAAAAGTTAGGGAGGACGGTCTTTAAATTGGCTTGATTGAAATCACCTGCTACCACCAGCACTCCATCTGGGTAGGCCTGCTGCTGTTTGCTGATAGCAGTTAACAAACAACTCAAAGCTGTGGTTGTGTTAGCATCAGGAGGTATATATACTGCTGTTATTATAATAACATTAAACTCACGAGGCAGGTAAAAGGGGCGGCATTTCACTGCCAAATACTCCAAATCAGGAGAACAGTGAATGTCCAGTATTTTAACATCTGTGCTCCAATTATCGTTTGTGTAAACACAAACCCCTCCACCTCTGCTCTTCCCAGATTCAACAGATCTGTCTGCTCGATGTACTCTGCGTCCTTGTAGTTCAATTACCTCCCCTGGGATGGAAGAGTCAAGCCATGTCTCTGTAAAGATCATAACGCAACAGTCTCGAATATTTTTCTGTAGGGAGATAGTAAGTTCCAGCTCCTCAATCTTGTTGGGTAGAGATCTAACATTTGAGACAAAAAGACATTTTTAAGTGCCATTTTGCACACTTGTCCCTGAAGACTCGCTCCAGGGGAAAAAAAGGAAAATATATTTTACAAAATTTAGTCAATTTCTGCTTCTGGAGGCCTTAGAGAGGTGCTTCAAGATCTGCTTTTTCATCATCATTATCATCTGGATATACCAGATTAGGCAATTCCTGATCACTTTATTTTTTAAAAGGCTCAAAAATCCTAATTACCAGACTTCATGTAGTTTTTGGAGAGCCCTGGACTCACAAAGTTGGCCCCTAAGACTCTCTAGCTTGCCCATCCTCAGGTAAACATACACCAGTAAACTGTTGTAGGCATTCAGGAGAGAGTTCAGCTAGCTCCCCCTTTCCTCCTTCTCTTCACAAGGAAAGTTCCAGTGTGATAAGGAAACTTTCTGATGTTGTAAGTTCCACAGAATGAAGTGTCAAGGGATGGGATGGAGGAACAGGGAGATTTAGCTCCCATGAAACCAGTGCCTTGAACTGTTTGCTCTTGAATAAACAAAAGGTGAACATTCTGCCCATTTAAGAAACTGTAGGAGGCAAAACTGTACCCATTGTGCAAGATAACAATAGATGATGATGGCCCATCTAAAAACGTGGATGTTTAAGCAGGCCTTCCCTCCAGACAACACTTAATCTTTCTTTCTTTATCTATTCTTTGTTATTTTTGCCATCTTGAAGAATTTGCTGATTGTTTATTCTTTATTGTTCATTGTTTATTGTTTAATGTCTATTCCTGTATGTTTTTATTTTTTGTTATATGTATATGTTATTGCATTTTTACCTGTCTGGAAGCCGCCTAGAGTGGTCGTATTGACCAGATAGGCGGGGTACAAATAGAATAAATAAATAAATAAAAAATTATCTTCTGGCTTCAGTAAGAAAATCAGATGCCGAAGGCTGCACCCACACGAGGGGTCCCTGCAATATATCTGCTCTCTCTTTGCCCTCCTGCCTGTTCTAATTACCGGCTCTTCTCTGTTCAAGAATAAAGGTGATGAAGATGGCTTTTTCCATCAGAATTTTTATTGATTGTACGAACATTACCTTGTCTAATATTGTTAAACATGATCCAGTTAATCAATATGATTTGACAACTTTGACATCAAGGCATATTTGAGTTTCTCTGTTAAATAGCTCAGGTTCATGAGCACTTCAGAGTAAAAGATTAAAAATGCCTATGAGTTGATTTAACTTGATCATTGGCTGTATAGGATTAATTTTATGATATAATTTTGAGCACTTTGCCTACCTTAGCTTAAACATCCCAAGAGACTCTGCTTTCAGTAAGCTCCAAATTACTGGAAAATAGGCATTAAGAACAAGTGCATTTAGCATGAAAAGGAACAGACCTCTCAGCAATTTATATTTTGATAGTTTACATCAAAATGCAATGTATATAAATGAAAAAATGGGAAAATATGCATTTCCCCTGCTAATCAATCTGAAAGTTAGGTCTGAAAGTTATGCTGTTTGTGTAACTGGATTTCAGCCCATTAGTTGCAAGAATCCATGAGATGTAGTATGAAAGATCAGCATTTCCAATCACTTTCTAAGTACAGTTGCAAGGAGCAGAATTACAGTGGTGACTCGCAAGATGAACGCCTCACGGGACGAAAAACCTGCAAGATGGTTTTTGAGATCTCTGTGGTGCCTCGCAAGACGGCTTCTTCTATGGCTGTGCTTCGCAAGACTATTTCCCCCCCAAGACCAATGCCTCGCAAGACAAAAATAATTCATTTTCTTGCGAGGTTCCCATAGGAATGCATTGCAATGCATTCTTAAGGGAAACTGCTTTTCACAAGATGAAAATTTCGGGAGACAGCGCTACCCGTGGAACGAATTACTTTTGTCTTGTGAGGCACCACTGTAATTCAAATTGGAATAGCAGTGCTGGGACAAAGGACAGAGAAATCAACTTCATTTTCTTTCACATCTGAATTTTTAAAAATCTTGAGATCTTTCTGTCTTGTTTGAAAAGAAATCTGGAGATTCAGGTAAATTCTTCACACAGACTTGCCAAATGCCACTCAACCATCTGTGCTGGTGAATAACATAAAGGGGACCATGTTGTACTTGGTTGCTACTGTATGTATCTCTTAAAGATAAGTGGCGGGGGGAAAAGAGGTCATAAAATCAAGTCAACACCAGAAATATGACTAGATCAACAGAGATTTTAACGCACACTTTTAAGAGCTAAGTGCTGAATGCTATTTGAATGGGAAAATCTGACAATTTCTTTCTTTGTCATTTAATTTAAAAAATCAAATTATTTCCATTGCATTTATGAAAAGGTGAACACATTTTTAAAGTTCTTATTAAAACACATAGATATGTGTAGCTGATTTATATTATGCCTTTCTCTCATAACTTAGAGTACAATAGCTAGCAACATGTAAAATAGGTACAATAACAACACACCAAATCCAGAATGTTAAAACACAATTAAATGAATCATAATCTTAAAGCACTATTGAATCACATCATAGATCTTCGGTGGGATGCATGTTTTACAGCTTACAGTGTGGTAGAAAAGCCCTGTTGTATCCTATTTCCTTGAGACTCTTAAAAGGAAGCAGTTGGCTAACACTGCCTCTTCCACTGTTCAGGTCTTCATGTGATGATTGAAGAGAAGTTCCTGCTCACATGTGAGCTCCGTACATGAGGAGGAACCAAGATTTACCAGGGTTCTTGCTCCAATAGAGCAGTGGTCCTCAACCTTGGGCCTCCAGATGTTCTTGGACTACAACTCCCAGAAGCCTTCACCACTTGCTTTGCTGGCCAGGATTTTTGGGAGTTGAAGTCCAAGAACATCTGGAGGCCCAAGGTTGGGGACCACTGCAATAGAGTACCTCCATGCAAGCAGGAACTAACCTTCAAGGTCACTGTATGGAGAAGCAATGATGGAGAGGGGCAGAGTGAGGCGATCTTCTTTAAGCTGTTGAGGAAATGGATGTCTAATGCCTGAATAGAGCTTATGTCTCTGGGATGTACTGCTTTAGACTGCAAGTGAGGAGCTGCATCACGGTATGGTACTTTGTACAAACAGAACCATCTAACTAGAAAACTACCATTTCAGGACAGAGCTTAAATTTCTTCCTGACCTAAGGATCAAACTGGTTGGGAACAAGCATATTTGATCTAATGCAATTTTTAAGAAGGGTGACTGTAATAACCACAGCGAATGGGTGGTTGGGGGCAGCAGGGAGAGAATTAGGGGAATTCTTCCATGGGGGGGAAATTTTTCACCACCACCACTGCTCACAAAGGATTTGTGAGAGTTTGACAGAATGTGGATTTCTTTGCTGCAAGATGAGTTTCATGACATTTAAATTAAGTTTGAATGAATTGGAAGATCTACATGTTACAACTGAATTATTTCAGCAATTTCAGAATGAGGTCATAAATCTTATTTTCTCAAAGCAGCCAGGCTCTTTGAAAAGCATTGAATGGAGTAAGATTGTGACTGTGAACTTCTTGAACAATAAGAGTTGTTCTATTTCAGGGCCCTTCAGTCTTCAAGTACAAGAAGGGACCTGAAACAGAGAGCAAATAAACTCCTTTTTGGCAAGAGGTCAGGGGGAGATCTAAATTTCAGTGTATTCAAATTATTGGAGTCTAGATTTTGGCTGGACATAAGGAGAAGCATTTTAATAGCAGGTGCAGTTTGACACTGGAATCAATTAGCTGGCTAGGAGAATGGCACTCAAATAAAACTGGGCTGGGAATCCTACAGCCTGCAGATCACATGGTATTCCTGAGATTCCCCCACCCCACACCTTTATTTCTTTTCTGCCACTTCCTTCATAGATTGCTGCCTTGTCGTGGCGAAGGGGCTTGAGTAACTCAGAGAAGCTATGGGCTATGCCGTGCAGGGACACCCAAGACGGACAGGACATAGTGGAGAGTTCCGACTAAACGCAATCCACCTGGAGTAGGAAATGGCAAGCCACTCCAGTATCTTTGCCAAGAACACCCCATGATCAGAAACAAAAGGCTAAAAGATATGACGCTGGAAGATGGGCCCCTCAGGTCGGAAGGCGTCCAACATGCTACTGAGGAAGAGTGGAGGACAAGTACAAGTAGCTCCAGAGCTAATGAAGTGGTTGGGCCAAAGCCGAAAGGACGCTCAGCTGTGGACGTGCCTGGAAGTGAAAGGAAAGTCCAATGCTGTAAAGAAAAATACTGCATAGGAACCTGGAATGTAAGATCTATGAACCTTGGGAAGCTGGAGGTGGTCAAACAGGAGATGGCAAGAATAAACATTGACATCCTGGGCATCAGTGAACTAAAATGGACAGGAATGGGCGAATTCAGCTCAGATGATTATCATATCTACTACTGTGGGCAAGAATCCCGTAGAAGGAATGGAGTAGCCCTCATAGTCAACAAAAGAGTGGGAAAAGCTGTAATGGGATACAATCTCAAAAATGATAGAATGATGTCAATACGAATCCAAGGCAGACCATTCAACATCACAATAATCCAAGTTTATGCACCAACCAGCATTGCTGAGGAGACTGAAATTGAACAATTCTATGAAGATTTACAACACCTTCTAGAACTGACACCAAAGAAAGATGTTCTTCTCATTCTAGGGGACTGGAATGCTAAAGTAGGGAGCCAAGAGATAAAAGGAACAACAGGGAAGTTTGGCCTTGGAGTTCAGAATGAAGCAGGACAAAGGCTAATAGAGTTTTGTCAAGAGAATAAGCTGGTCATCACAAACACTCTTTTCCAACAACACAAGAGGCGACTCTATACATGGAAATCACCAGATGGGCAATATCGAAATCAGATTGATTATATTCTCTGCAGCCAAAGATGGAGAAGCTCTATACAGTCAGCAAAAACAAGACCTGGAGCTGACTGCGGTTCTGATCATCAGCTTCTCATAGCAAAATTCAAGCTTAGACTGAAGAGAGTAGGAAAAACCACTGGGCCACTCAGGTATAATCTAAACCAAATCCCTTATGAATACACAGTGGAAGTAAAGAACAGATTTAAGGAACTAGATTTGGTGGACAGAGTGCCTGAAGAACTTTGGATAGAGGCTCGTAACATTGTCCAGGAGGCAGCAACGAAAACCATCCCAAAGAAAAGGAAATGCAAGAAAGCAAAGTGGCTGTCCAACGAGGCCTTAGAAATAGCAGAGAGGAGAAGGGAAGCAAAATGCAAGGGAGATAGGGAAAGCTACAGAAAATTGAATGCAGACTTCCAAAGAATAGCAAGGAGAGACAAGAGGGCCTTCTTAAATGAACAATGCAAAGAAATAGAGGAAGATAACAGAAAAGGAAAGACCAGAGATCTGTTCAGGAAAATTGGAGATATTAGAGGAACATTTTGCGCAAAGATGAACATGATAAAAGACAAAAATGGGAGGGACCTAACAGAAGCAGAAGACGTCAAGAAGAGGTGGCAAGAATACACAGAGGAATTATATCGGAAAGATTTGGATATCCCGGACAACGCAGACAATGTAGTTGCTGACCTTGAGCCAGACATCCTGGAGAGCGAAGTCAAGTGGGCCTTAGAAAGCCTGGCTAACAACAAGACCAGTGGAGGTGATGGCATTCCAGTTGAACTATTTAAAATCTTGAAAGATGATGCTGTTAAGGTGCTACATTCAATATGCCAGCAAGTTTGGAAAACTCAACAGTGGCCAGAGGATTGGAAAAGATCAGTCTACATCCCAATCCCAAAGAAAGGCAGTGCCAAAGAATGCTCCAACTACCGTACAATTGCACTCATTTCGCACGCTAGCAAGGTTATGCTCAAAATCCTACAAGGTAGGCTTCAGCAGTATGTGGACCGAGAACTCCCAGAAGTACAAGCTGGATTCCGAAGAGGCAGAGGAACTCGAGACCAAATTGCTAACTTGCGCTGGATTATGGAGAAAGCCAGAGAGTTCCAGAAAAATATCTACTTCTGCTTCATTGACTATGCGAAAGCCTTTGACTGTGTGGACCACAGCAAACTATGGCAAGTTCTTAAAGAAATGGGAGTGCCTGACCACTTTATCTGTCTCCTGAGAAACCTATATGCGGGACAGGAAGCAACAGTTAGAACTGGTCATGGAACAACTGAGTGGTTCAAAATTGGGAAAGGAGTACGGCAAGGCTGTATATTGTCCCCCAGCTTATTTAACTTATATGCAGAATACATCATGCGGAAGGCTGGACTGGAAGAAACCCAAGCCGGAATTAAGATTGCCGGAAGAAATATCAACAACCTCCGATATGCAGATGATACCACTCTGATGGCAGAAAGTGAGGAGGAATTAAAGAACCTTGTAATGAGAGTGAAAGAGGAGAGTGCAAAAAATGGTCTGAAACTCAACATCAAAAAAACTAAGATCATGGCCACTGGTCCCATCACCTCCTGGGAAATAGAAGGGGAAGATATGGAGGCAGTGTCAAATTTTATCTTCCTGGGCTCCATGATCACTGCAGATGGAGACAGCAGCCCTGAAATTAAAAGACGCCTTCTTCTTGGGAGGAAAGTGATGACAAATCTTGACAGCATCTTGAAAAGCAGAGACATCACCTTGCCAACAAAAGTCCGAATAGTCAAAGCTATGTTTTTTCCTGTCGTGATGTATGGAAGTGAGAGCTGGACCATAAAGAAAGCTGACCGCCGAAGAATTGATGCCTTTGAATTGTGGTGCTGGAGGAGGCTCTTGAGAATCCCCTGGACTGCAAGGAGAACAAACCTATCAGTTCTAAAGGAAATCAACCCTGAGTGCTCACTGGAAGGACAGATCCTGAAGCTGAGGCTCCAGTACTTTGGCCATCTCATGAGAAGAAAAGAGTCCTTGGAAAAAACCTTGATGTTAGGAAGGTGTGATGGCAAGAGGAGAAGGGGACGACCGAGGATGAGATGGCTGGACAGTGTCTGCGAAGCAACCAACATGAACCTGACACAACTCCGGGAGGCAGTAGAAGACAGGAGGGCCTGGCGTGCTCTGGTCCATGGGGTCACGAAGAGTCGGACACGACTAAACGACTAAACACACACACTTCCTGACCCTTCTAAAGCCAGATTTGCTGAAAACAGACAATTTCCCTGAAAAACAATTCTCACAGGAGTCACAATTTAGTGCATTTGGTGATAAAAGAATGCTCATCTCCTCTGTGGCTTGTTTTGCCAACACCCAATCCAGATGGAAGGTTTATGAAACTGGAAGTGGACTTCCATCCACTTCTGGTTTTGTCTTATGTGGGGCAAAGTAGCCCCCAGAGGGTCTGAGGGACAGAAATTGGCTGCCAGGCCTTCAGAGTTTCCATATCTCTAAAAATGCATTTTCATCTATCTGGATCTCCTCCTTCAGGGAAATTGAAGGGTGTGTGTGTGTTGTTACATAGATAGTAGTTTGCAAAATCCCCAAATAAAATAACCTTTTATTTCTAACTAGCACTACTCTTTGACATATTCTATCATATGGTAAAAGGTTAGTGTATTTCTATGCAACTTAAGATAATCTTTTTCTTTCCAAAGCTTACATTTAAAGATTTTTTTAAAAGTTATTTGATAATTTTGAGTAGATAATAAACTAATGTTTGTATGCAACTGATTATTCTGGCATACTGTATATTAAGTAATAACCCCTACCCTTCAGTAGGAACTGCGTTCAGCAGATCAAAGGGTCTATGTGAGATTAGAGCTTTATGATAAATTTGTTACAGAATAGGAACTGTGCCAAAGCAGAATCCCTTCTTTGTTGTCTACTTTCCTGAGAATAAACATGTGCTGTTCAATAAACTTGCTTTAAAAAACCCCAAAACAATTGTGCCCCTTTTGCACACAAAATGTAGTGTTTGTTCCCTATTATATCCAGGGGAAAAATAAGAGTTTCAGAAGAATCAGTTTCATTGCATTTATAAAAACTCAGCATCTCCATGCTCGGAGAGATATTCCTCTTCCAGAGGAAAACCGAGAGAAAACATATTTTTTAAAATTTATGTAATGTTATGATGTATTTATAAGGAAGAAACCAGTTCCGAATTAATGGGGTAATAGAGGCTGTAAACTCATGTTTGACTCCTCCCCTTTGAATGTTATGACCATGGGGTATAGACACATCCCCTTTCAATGATCCAATCCCAAAACCCACAGGACAAGTAGAAATGCACTTGCCCTTATCGATTAGCTCTGTTTCATCTGTTCTTTTATAGTGGACGATTGGCACTTTAGTAATGGAAATGATAACTCCACATGGGACTGTCTGTACAGGGGGTATAGATCACTGTTTCTACTTAAATGGTCCCATCCTGCCACTTTAGAACTGTCCTGCTTCTTTCTGGCACAGCACTAGGGGTTCTTGGGTTTTTTGGTATGATTCGGTGTACTTCTAATTATCCCGTTGTGCAGGCAGTGCATTTGCAGACGATTTTTCTGCATCCAAAGGGAGATGTGGGTGGTGTTATCTGAAGTGAACAATCCTGTGACATATTAGGTAGGTTGTGACATTAAAAGGAAGGACAGAGAAACCCCTTCCTATATTTTTGTCTCCTTTTAAAAAAAAAGAATATATCCCTCACACAGTGCAATTCTAACACCATGAAGTATTGCTCTCTTGATATGCCACTCGAAAGAAAGAAAGAAAGAAAGAAAGAAAGAAAGAAAGAAAGAAAGAAAGAAAGAAAGAAAGAAAGAAAGAAAGAAAGAAAGAAAGAAAGAAAGAAAGAAAGAAAGAGAGAGAGGAAAACCACTATGGCCCACTGAATGATGGCTAGAAGAAAAGTTGGTGAAGGAGGCTATGTTGAACCCATAGGCTCCCCCACCCAAGGCAATGCAGCCTCAGGAGAGCCTTGACTGAAGAGAAAGGGGGGATGGGGGGAATTACCTGCATCCCAGGGACGTGGTGGCACTGCAAGTTAAACTGCAGAAGCCTCTGTGCTGCAAGGTCGGAAGACCAGCAGTTGTAAGATCGAATCCACGTAATGGAGTGAACTCCCGTTACTTGTCCCAACTCCTGCCAACCTAGCAGTTGAAAGCATGCAAATGCAAGTAGATAAATAGGTACCACCACGGTGGGAAGGTAACAGCGTTCCGTGTCTAGTCGTGCTGGCTAAGTGACCATGGAAACTGTTTATGGACAAACGCTGGCTCTACAGCATGGAAACAGGGATGAGCACTGTGCCCTAGAGTTAGACACGACTGGACATTTGTCAAGGGGAATCTTTACCTTTACCTTTTACCTGCCTTCCATCTCCCCAACCTTCCATCATCCTCAATGTTTCCCCTTGCACCACTGCTATCATCAGCTGTTATTCCTGCTGCCTCCTTACTCATGAGTAAACTGGGCAAACATACTCACAAGTAAACCAGATAAACTTTGCTTGTAAAGTAAACCAGCAATCCAAAGAACTGTGTAGACCTTTCTCATGGGAGAATAAACAGCTCCAGTGTGAACGGAAGAATTGCTCAAGTGAGAGATGCAACAGATCACACTGAAGAAAAGAAATTTTTTTAATGTGTGAACAATACTGCTCCAAATTCTTCCACCTGGGCAAGCCCTACATGTACTGAAATTGTCCAATTCCTATGAATTCTGCCTCAAAAACATGGTGTGGTCTGAGATGGTGGTGGGGTACTCCCCAGTTTGGTTCACAAGCCACAGGGATTCCAAAATATTCATAACATTTGAACATGAAAGTATCTATTTACTCTAGCGGTGAGAGCCAGGAGTGGTCCAGTCATTAGTGATGCAATTGGACTAAGTCAATACTGGCAGTGCCCCTGCTCCTCCTTCCTGTCCTACAGCAACTTAACCAGCGTCCGGTGCTCATATGTGGCAGAAGATCCTGCCCTGTTGTCGGTGTTGAGAAAAGATTCAAGTGCCAGAGCCTGTACCGGTGTGAGTTCAGTGGGTGAGCAGGGAGGGAAGCAAATCCAAAGAAGCTGGTGGACGGAGGTATCTTGATAGCATCTGTGCTGGCCAAAGATGGAATGCCTGGTGAATTTTAAACTTTAAAAAGTATTAGGGAAACACAGCTTCTTGTTCTTCTTCATCATTATTTGTTGTTGGACCATTTAGTGTGGCTAGAATAACAATAGCCATCCACTAAACAACCTGCTAATTGCAGCTGTGACCTCTATATGCTACTACTTTGTGGAATATTCTCTCCTTCTTTCTCCTCAGCCAGACTTATAACCTTGGCCCCTATCTCACCAGCTTGCAGGATATAGACAGGAAAAGTATGTGATGCTTGCAAACATTTGTAAGAAAAATCTGCCTCTCTCTGCAGTTCCATAGGGACTAGTCCCATAAATCTCCACTCTTCTCTGCAGTGCCTATACGGGAAACCTAATCTGTTATACACCTTCCAAACAGAAGAGCAGGAGCAGGTACCTCACAGCTCAGATTCAGCTTCCTGGCCATTTTTCCAGCCTCCATCTGTACTTTCTGCATCCTTGCAGCAGCCGCTAGAAATCTGCCATCATAGCATTGTCCATGATGGGGCAAACAAACAAACAAACAAACAAATCCTACAACATATTTAAATTAAGATGTGTAACCCCATACATTTTTCTAGTTCCTCTTGTATCTTTTTTTTTAAAAAAAGGACAATCACAAGTTGGGGGGAAATGACATGAGAAGTTCAGTCTTTGGATTTAACAAGGGGATTATAACATCGCTGGCTGGATAGCTCAATGAGTTAAGTACCTGGCTGCAGTGTCAGAGGTTGGGGGTTTCTGAGAGGATAGCTAGCCTATGTAGCTTTGGGCAAGCTGCAGAATTGCAGTGCACTCCCAGGAAAAGGGAATGATAAACCACTTTTGAGAACTCCATGCCTAGAAAACCCTGGAATGGGTTGTCATAAGTCAGAACTAACTTGACAGCAAATAATTATTATAAATATTCCTTTTTTGGGGTCACTGTCAGATTCAGCAGCAATGGCAAGGGAATAGGCCCTAGTTGTGTCTATGTGCATGGTGAAGAATAATGGTGCAAAGCATGGAATTTTTTGATGACCCATCATCATGTTAAATAAGAACTATTTCTTTCCTTTGAGATCACAGAACCTTAAATGTTTGCTCAGAGGCACAGATTTTCCCCACAAATTCTTCTAGAATGCTGTTTCAGAAACAATTTTTTTAAAAAATGTTGCGGGGGGGGGCAAAGTATGTATATGTATATACACACTATGTATATACACAAACTCTCAAGTCTGTCTAAAGTAGCTGTTGAAATTCCAGGACATTTCTTATGTGGGAGTTCAATTGTAGTGCAATAGTGCAGCAGTTCTCCAGCTTGGGGGGTGGGAGAAGGGGGGGAAAACACCGCCTGATAGTACATGCAAGGACGGCAAATCACTGGCTGGGTTTGGTGTTGAACACAGTTTGGAAACCACTGCAGTAGTGATTTAACAGTTGTAAAAAAATCCTGATGTTGGCAAAAGAAAAGCAAAATATTGTAGCACTATTCCCCACTTTTTGTCAATCACAACAAACTACAACAAGTTCTTAAATAAATGGGAGTGCCTGACCACCTTATCTATCTCCTGAGAAATCTATATGTAGGACAGGAAGGAACAGTTAGAACTTGATATAGAGCAATTGATTGGTTCAAAATTGGGAAAGGAGTACAACAAGACTGTATATTGTCTCCTTGCTTATTTAACTTATATGCAGAATACATCATGTGAAAGGCTGGAATCGCAAGCCGGAATTAAGATTGCCGGAAAAAATATCAACAACCTCCTATATGCAGATGACACCACTCTGATGGCAGAAAGTGAGGAGGAATTAAAGAACCTCTTAAAGAGGGTGAAAGAGGAGCGCGCCAAAAATGGTCTGAAGCTCAACATAAAAAAAACTAAGATCATGGCCACTGGTCCCATCACCTCCTGGCAAATAGAAGGGGAAGATATGGAGGCAGTGACAGAGTTTACCTTCTTGGACTCTGTGATCACTGCAGATGGTGACAGCAGCCACGAAATTAAAAGATGCCTGCTTCTTGTGAGGAAAGCAATAACAAACCTAGACAGCATCTTAAAAAACAGAGACAAAGGTCTGCATAGTCAAAGCTATGGTTATTCCAATTGTGATGTAGGGAAGTGAGAGCTGGACCATAAAGAAGGATGACCACCAAAGAATTGATGCCTTCAAATTTTGGTGCTGGAGGAGGCTCTTGAGAGTCCCCTGGACTGCAAGGAGAACAAACCTATCCATTTTAAAGGAAATCAACCTTGAGTGGTCACTGGAAGGATAGATCCTGAAGCTGATGCTCCAATACTTTGGCCATCTCATGAGAAGAGAAGACTCCCTGGAAAAGACCCTGATGTTAGGAAAGCATGAAGGCAAGAGGAGAAGGGGACGACAGAGGACGAGATGGCTGGACAGTGTCATCAAAGCTACCAACATGAATTTGACCAACCTCCAGGAGGCAGTGGAAGACAGGAGGGCCTGGCGTGCTCTGGTCCATGGGGTCACGAAGAGTTGACTAGACAACAAAAATTGCCCACTCTGCCTCCTTGACAGGGGCTGGACTTGATGATACGTAGGATCCTTTCCAGCTCTGAAGTTCTAAGATGATGGCGGTGGTGCTGATGGTGATTAATGTCTTAATAGATTTATTTCAGTGTGAGCTTTTGTGGATCAGAATCTGCTTCTACAGATACAGTACCATGTTTGCATTTCTCTGCTGCATCTATTGTATTTTCCAAACTCTTTCTGTTAAATATTTCACAATAGTGACCGTGGACAACCCTCAGGTAAAGATAATATGCAAGGCAGTCATCCTGTTAAATTCTTTTCTTCTCCTCTTAACAGGGGAAAATTGCTGCACCAAAATATGTCTAGGGCAGATTTGTACTAGGAGAATGATCTTTTGAAGGCCAGTGCTTAGATATAAATAGAGGGGGGGTAATAACAGCCAGCTGATGATTCAGGCTGGAAAGGGGAGGGAGCAAGAGGCGCTGCTGCTCTGCCATAAGATGCTGCGTCCTCTCCTCGCCATCAATAGCCCCAGAGGGAGCAAAAGAAGGCGCTCACTAAGCAGCTTTCTCGGGAGGCGCAGCGGAGATTGTTTTTTCCACGGTGACATGCACTCCCGGTTCCAGGCACGGGGTGGCGCCAGAGCTCGCTGATGGCTGAAGGCACTGCGGTGGATTTTCAGCTCCTTTTCGAATTGCTGCAGAGAAGAGGGGAAGGGTGGGAGGAGGGAGGCAACCCACGGAGCATCCGCCGCCGCCGCCGCCGCTAATGAAAAGACAAATTCCGCGACAACTTGTGTTAATGTCAGCCATCCATCACCCGTGCCCGAATATATTAAAAACGATTACGTTTTATTATCTCAGGACCAGAGGAGGGGATCGTTTTCCTCATTAGCCAGCGCGTTCACCCTCTTCTTCATCGCTCTCCACGTTACAGGCTCCCCAGCGCGCGTGTCTATTAGACACGCGGACATGTAACCGCGGGAGGTGTTTCTATGGCCAGAGCTGAACAAGCCTATTGCCAGGTGTGTATGTTGCTTTGCCGCCCCTTGCGTGGACCGTCACCCGCCTTCGAAAGGCTGCGCGTCCCCGGTCCCTAACGCTGACCCGGTTTATCCGATCTCGGATACGCTTCGTCGGCCTCTTGACAGTTCACGTGGGAATGGCCCGCGGGCCGCATGAAAAGGACCTGCAGTAGGAGGCTGGGAGTGCGTGTGCGCCCGTGATGTGTGTGAGAGAAAGCCGAGCCGAAAAGGAGGGCTGGCTTTCTCCACGGGCTCTCTCTCTCTCGCTCTCTCTCTCGGCATCGCTGGGTGACGAGATGGGCCGAGGAAAAGGAAAAAGCTCCTCGTCCCCGTTTCTTGTTGTCCTTCAAGGCCGATCGATGGTCGAGCTCCGTTTCAAACAGGTCAATTCGTTCCTCGATTCAGAGCACGTCTTGGCGGCGTTTGGGGGGGGGGCGGCAGAGGGAGGTGGGGCGGCAAGAAGGAGGCTCCTGCCGGGTTTTAACACCAGGTGGGCTTGTGCAGCGGACCAAGAAAGAGAGGCTGGCGAGTTAAAAACAAACAAGCAAACCAAACAACAGCAGTAATAATAATAATAATAACAATTTTAAAAAGGAGGTGGCGAGGTATTTGGCCGAGGTACGACGCGCTCTCTGGCTCGTCATGACGCGCGCGGGCGCGGAGTGCTCCTGTGTGTGTCCAGATTCCGGCATGACTATTGGTATCTCGCTGCCTACACTTCCCTCCCCCCCCGCCCCCGTTTTGGACTGAGGGCTGCTGGTTATTTATTTATTTCGCATTTATTTATTTATTTATTTATTTTGCGGGTGGTGGGGAGATTGTACCCTCGCCTTGCGTCAGACTCACGTCACTTGGCCGGTGGCAGCCCCTTGGGTGTGGGGCTGGAGCAGCGGCTCAGGGCGCTTTATCATCATCATCAGCGAGTGGAAAAGAAGGTGGCGGAGGAGGAGGAGGAGGAGGTAGTGGCGGCGGCGGCGGCGGCGGCGAGTAGCCGTGCCCGTGTGAGTGTGCGAACGAGCGAGGGGCGACGAGACGCCCACCTCCCCCACCCAGTCCCTCTCCTTCTCCGCCGCTCCCCTCCCCACGACGCTCTCCTTTCCCTGGAGTGGGTGAGAAACACGAGTGGAGGGGGGGGAGAGAAGGCGCGCAGCTGGGCGCCCGCGGCCCGTTCCGTTTCCCTGCAAGCTTCTGCGCTCGGTAAGGGAGCGCGCAGCGACCGCCGCGTTAAAGAGGACGCCGGCTCCGAATGCAGCGCCGCCGCCGCTCTCTCGTGTCAGTCTCACCCTCTTCCTCCTCCTCCTCAGCATTGCCGCCGCGGCCGCAAGCTCGCTTTCGCGGGGGGCGCGATGGCCCCGACTCAGCCCGCGCCGCTGCGCGCGCCCTCAGCTTGTGGGGCGCGAAGCGGGCAGAGCGCCTGTGAGGGGGAGGGAGCCCGCCGTGGTGTCCGCCGTGGTGTCCGCCTTGGAGGGAAAGCCTAGCAGGTCCCTTCTTTGCCCCAGGCTCATCTGACCCTCACTGAGCGTCTCTCTTTCTCCCTCCCTCCCTCCTTCCCACCCCCCTTTCTCTCTCTGTCTTTCGCAGCCTCTCAAGAGCTCCTCGCGCCTTTTCCTTCTCGCACTGGCTGCGCCAGGAGGGGTTCCCACACCGGCCGCCGAAAAGTGAGCGCCGCCGTTGCCGCCTGGAGGTAGGAGAGAGGAGGAGGAGGAGGAGGAGGCAGCCGCTGCCTGACAGGGACGAGACCTGCGCGCCGACGAGGACGATGCCGGAGTGACTGACTGGCTCGGGCGCAGACGCGGTGGATTGACTGCGCTTGGCGGGAGGGAGGGAAGGAGGCAAGCGAGGAAGGAGCCGAGCGAGGAAGGCGAGGCCAAGAGGAGAGCGGCGAAGAGGACGAGGCCACGGGCGGCACCACCACCACCACCACCACCACCACCAGGAGGAGGATGAGCATGGGGGCCTGGCCGCGGACGTGGTGGTGGCGGCGGCCGCAGCGGCGGGGCCCCCCTCAGGCGACGGCGGCGACGACGACGGCAGCGGCGGCGGCGAAAGGGACCCGTTTCTGGAGCTTTTGCTGGCTAATGCTGGCCGCCTGGCGGGGGCTGCTCGCCTCAGCCTGCCCCGCCTCGTGCAAGTGCAGCCCCGAGCGGATCTGGTGCAGCGAACCCGCGGCCGACCTCAAGTCTTTCCCCGCCTTGGGCAAGGGGGGCGAAGGGGAGAAAATCACTGACATGTGAGTGCAGAGGCTCTGGGGTTGGGGGTCGGGGTCGGGGGACCGAGCCGGAGGGCGGCAGCGGCTGACCCTTCGGCTGTGACTGAGTGCTCGCCTTCCGAGTATCTTCCCTCGGCATCCTCTCGTGCTTTAAGATGAATGCGGCTCTGACCGTCCATACAGGTAGATAAAAAGAGAGACGAAGTTAAAAGAAAATCCCTATTCAGGGATAGGTCAGTTAGGTAGATTCCTATTTTTCATTCGTTTTAATGATATCCAGGCTAAACGATTATGTACCCATAACAATACATAATTATCTATCCATAATTTATACATATCGTTTCCAGAATCCTCCTCCTCCTCCTCTTCAGTCTTAAGCTTCAGGATGCATAACCAAATACAAACCCAGGATACATACATGTTGCCTTACAGAAAGGTTTCTCATTGAAACAGCGTGATAATTCTAACTAAGCATATCTGTTCCTACCAGCCTTCTGTTTTTATAGTGTCCATTCTCCAGCTTTGTGATCAGGCTTTTATACTGGTAGAGCATTTATGGCCCCTCTATACAGTATTGGGCAGAGCCACCCAAGAGAGCTGTATGTTCCTGCATGTACAGAGCCAGTAAACGGCACGTTGTAACTAAAAGAGGTGCACTGAGCTGCTTATCTCTGGGTCTAGCAGGATCCTTATTTATTTAAAAATATTTTTATTTTTAAAAACACCACCCTCTTTTTGGCATCCCTTTTGCAGATCTTTCAGTGTTAGCTACCACAACATTTCTGTCCATGATTGTGTATTTGGGTGGGTGGGTGGGGGTGGGGGAAAGCATCCCTAGCAATAAGTAAATAGATTCTTCTTAAGCAGATTCTGCTTCAGGGAATGGTCTAGAGATGTTCTGGAAAGGATGTGTAAGAAGAGATGGTCTGTGTATAGCAATGCACTTGCTCAAAAGGCAACTAGGTAGAAGCCTGAAAGGCTGGGCTGATCTAATTTCGATTTGACTTTCTCTGAGAAATAATTCTGAAAGCATTCAGCTTATATATCTTAATTGCCCACAGACCAATTTCCTGGGAATAAACTAGATGATAAAGCAATAAAGCAAATAGATGGGTGTTGGTTTTAGTGCAGGGTCAGGATTGTGTTATAACCCTTCTTTCAGACTTTGTCAGAGACAGGCTGAATAACTTTTACATTTGTGCTTGTCATTGGCATTTTATAGAGTGCAACGGTTCTGTCAGTAAGCAGTGGGGTGGATGAGAGGCAAATAGAAAACAAATTCAGGCGTTATGTAGAGTAGCAGCAAAAGCCACTTGGTCAGAATTCATTTTTACAAATAAGGAAGGTGGATGGGACTTCTCATACATTTTACTAATTTTAATATTTCTTTGAATAGTGTTGGTTATATATTCTGTTTACCTAATCTTACGTTGCATACATATCCGTATATGAGGAACTGGATGACATTGGTTGTACCTGTGAATAAAGAATCACTTTCCTTCTTCTGGTACATAAGATCTTAAGTGAAAAAACAATACAGTACAAGGGTGAGATAATCATTTGTTGGGGGCATAGGACGCTTGGAGGTAGAGCGATGCTTTCTCAGGAAAATATAAGACAGACGCTCCACGTTTGGAGATGTTGCTGGGTTGAAAACCGCCACTCCCACACACAGAAGTGCTGATTTGTATTTGGGTTGTTGTACAACAACCATTGGTCCAGTCTTACGAGATAAAGGAACTACAGACATTTTCTTGAATTCAGTTTTAAGATCTTTTGTCATCTTCCAGCATGCTGGTCAGATGAATATCCCAGGTACTAGTTTTTGTGTGTATTCCCAATTCAAGGACCTCCACAATATTTTTTCCAGAAAAAAGGAAGCTAGTCCTGCGTTGACAGCATGAAGATGGTGAAGCTTAAAAGGTGACAGCAAATTCAAAACACTGCATAAACCCTGGACTAAATCACTGAAAAAGTTTTATTATGACTATGGCTAAAATCCTGTTGTTTAGTCACTGCTGGAGAAAGCCCAATGATTCAGTGGGGATTTGGTGAATCGACTCCTCTGTAAGTTTATTGACACAGTGGGCCTACTCTTGTTGGAACTGATTATGCTAAGCACAGGATTTCACATGAGTACATTCGTGTAAATACAATATGAATCCATACAAAGATTACAGGCACTGGATCATTTTAATTGCTGTTAAGATTGTAAATCACAGCTCAACTTCTTTTGGGACTTACTGTTTTCTCCACCTGGGTTTGAGTCTTTCTCAGATATGGGGCTCACTGTTGTTGGATGTAAACAGTGGTGCCTCACATAGCGATGTCAATTGATGCAGCAAAAATCACCGCTAACCAAAAACATTGCTATGCAATTTAAAAAAACCCGTTGAAACGCATTGAAACCCCTTCAATGCATTCCAGTGGGGTAAAAACTTACCTTTAAGCGAAAATCCTCCATACGGCAGCCATTTTCGCTGCCTGGTAAGTGAGGAATCCGTCCCAAATAAGAGCGGGCGGCCATTTTTTTGGCGGCCATTTTGGAACCGCCAATTAGCTGTTGGAAAAAATCGCTATGCGGAAATCGGTAAGCGAAACAGCTTACCGATCATTGCAAAGCGATTTTCCCATTCAAAACATCGTTATGCAATCACTTTTGCGATCGCAAAAACCTAATCGCCATGCAATTTTGTCGTTAAACGAGGCGCTCATTAAGTGAGGCACCACTGTAATTGTAAAAGCAGGAGGAGCACAAAATCACTGAATACATCTTGCTTTTGCTGCATTATTACAGGCAGAATTTTCAGTATGTACAGTTGCTCTTAAAAGAGATTTGTGATGCCTTTGTAGTCTTTTAAAGCTGACAAACTCATTACACGTGGCTTTATACTAGATTAATTCTTTCTTCTGGACTGCTTTTAAGCAGTTGATTGTAGTTCTCCTGTAGCATTTGCCAGTGCTTGTGTATGGCACAGGGAATTGGGCTGTTTTCCTTAGACATCACTGGAAGGGCCTTTTATGTTGTAGCTCTCTGCTTCACAGTGAAAAGAATGCATGTCTGAAGCTGTGATACCAAGCTGCTGCTTTCATGGGCTTTACTTCATTGTTAAGTAACATTGGTTTGACATCAAGTGCTTTCATGAACTGTAGCAAGCATCCTTGCTAAAAATCATCCTCTTGTGTGTGTCTCTGCTGTATTTTATCTAATTTGAAAAGAAGCTACACACATATCTGTAAAGTGAGATTTATATCCTCTTTGTATTTCTGAAATGTCTTAGCAGTATTTATTGCTGTCCTTTTCTCCTTGTTACCACCAATTGGTTGCTTCATTTTTGATGCCTCTCTAGATAACAACCTGCTCTTTTTTCCACTATTACACTGTTTACTAGGTTTTCTCATAGAAAGGTGGCTGATTTCCCAGGAGATCCTATTGCACAAATTTAAAATACGAAGCACTGAAATGGCCCGTCACACTGAAAGATAAATAGGCTAAGGCTGTTCATTAATACTCAGTGTTAATTAAGCATATAATTGCTTTCGTTTTTTTGTACAATGTCTTTGTGTCAGCTACACCTTAATTAAACAACCTATGGATATCTTGCATTGAAAATCATGTGAAGACACATAATTGAATACTACCAGAGTAGTACTCGTATATCATATGGTAGTTTGTTAGCCTATACAAATGACAGGCTTTCTGTGGTTGCTGCTGTTTAATATCTCCTCTTTTTATTCATTTTGCAATTGTACATTAGTGGAGTTTTTCATGATTTTAACATGCAAAATTCTTTGTTTAGGGTGAGACTGTTTTTCTTTAAAGCAACATTTCAGAGTGATGTTGTGAGTTTTCATCTGAATTTCATTAGATACATCAGTTGTCTTAAAACTAAGCTCATTTTTGTGCCAGCTGGTTATTGGAGTCAGTGGAGATTTTTGGTGCTAAAGCATTTGGTCTTCTGAGTGGAGGCATGCAAGATAAAACGGAGCAATTACCTGTAGTCAAGAATGAGCATCTTAGGCAGTCCTTCTGGTGATACAGCACAAGGCAAGGAAGGCAGAAGGTGTGGATGGCATACCTATCCACAGTTGGGTGGGGGTGGGAGGAGCTTTAGATCAGCTCAGAATATGGGCAGCTGTAAATTTCTAGATTATGAAATGCCATATAGGAAATGAAAGTGGTTTGAGTGCCACATTAAATCTCTGCTTCTTCGCAAACTGACCCAGAAGTCAATGGAAAGAGAAAACCTTATTGGTTTAATTTAGTCTGGGATTGGGTTGATGGAGCCAGTTCAGGAAAGGAAGGAGTTTTGCTGACAGAGCATTCCAGAATCATGTGACATGTCTTTTTAAAGATAGTTTTTTTTCTCTCCTAGAGTATTTGCAAAGTTGTTTTTCAGTTTTAATGATTACAACAGATGTGCTTCTATAAAGCTATATGTATAATGAGATTATGCTTGATCATATTCCTTGAGTCTTGAGATGAGCTTGAAATTATTCAGGATACATATACTTTCAATGCTTATTGCTCCATAATGGATCATAATTTACATCTGACATGACTGTTGCAAATTACTGGTTACACACATATTTTGGCTTTTTTAAAATGAGATACTACCAAATAAATTAATTCAGGCCTTGCATAACTGGCCTGCCCATATTAAAAGCTGAGGGAATAGTGTGAGATGTTTTTCTAAAAGAGAGATCATGCAAATGCATGCTAGAGGCATTTTGAGACAATCAGTGTGTTTCAGCATACAATATTTAGAACTAAAGTGTTGAAAAGACATATAATGAGCCTCTTAAGAGTACTCAGTTAATCCTGCTGTATTATTTTACAGAATTACAAAAAATTGTGTTATGTCTATAACTTATAAAACTATTGCGTTGCAGAATAGGTTACATGGTAGCTAAGTTTAGCTTTTTGTCTTGGGCTAGACCGTTACTACAGTGATTTATAACTATTCAGATGATCAACATTTGAAATTAATTGCTCTGTTTGAAGATGTGTACAGCATGCCAACAAAAAAGTAGGCAACTGTTCAACATTTCCACTATGGCATTGAAAAAACAGATTGTGTACTAGTATATTCTGTATATCTAAAAACCACAAAACAAATTTGCAATATGGCTATTAAAACCACTTCAGGCCTGTTAATAAATAAGGCACATAGTGCAATTTAAAGAATAAATTATTTACCAAGGTTTGTAAGTGTATGCTGCAATGGATATAAAGCATTGTTGCCTTAATATCTTGGGTCTCTTCCATATTTTGCTCATTATGTTGTTTATTTAATAGAGTGGGAAAGAATTCTCTTTAGTCTCTGTAGAAAGTTCTGCTGAAATAGAAATTGTGGTACATTCTGGGGAGGAGAGCATGAACTTGAGCTTGCTTTTCTTCACATTGGCCGTGCTGGCTGTAGGAACCTGGGAGTTATATCCTGAAAAGGTGTTATTTCCAACTTCTTCTTTCTTTCTGAAATCTCAGATGAAGCACAATGTATTTTAGCATGTTTTGGTTTGTGAATAATATCTGAAGAAGCCCAGATAAGTGTCATGGTAGAGATATTTACAGATTTGGGATGTTACATCATAATCATAAATAGCTCTTTAGTAAGTTTTAGTGTTGTGGTTTATTTCCCTTTGGAATAAGGCAAGTTCTAAAGCTAGTAGATAATAGTTACAAAAGAGGCAGTTGTTGAAATGATATTATGTAGGCAGGTTACTAAAGGCAGTGTAGTTCCATATAATGAAGCTGCCTTTATTCTAAACACTAAATTTTCAGTGGCAGGCTGCTGTGGCCTCCTTTGAACCTTTAACCTGTACTGTTATGGGATTGCTGCAGTTAGCATTGTACTGAGACAAACTAGATGTTAGGAGAGAGAGAAAAGAATACTATTGATGAAACATTTCCCATCTTGCAGAATTCATCTTTTTGCTTGAGATATGAAAACCAGATTGCTATAAAAATTGTTTGATTAAATCTGTTAACTTAGATGATTTGTGTGAGTAAATATGAAGCAAGGCTTTAAGTCTGCTACTTCAGTGTAATTCATCTCCATTCTTATGTGACAGGAAAAAATTGCCCATACTGTATATGTTTTAAAGAAATGTAACTGGAGGCAGGTTGTGTAGCTTCTGATTTGGTGCTGAGCATGCATGAAATCCAGCCTCAGTTATTACAAACTGAGAATAGTTTTATTGCAAACCAGAAACTTCAAAGATACATCTAGCACATCCTTCACAGATCACTGTATATCTCCATGGAGCTGCCCAGTTGTGGTATACTGTTGACAACATGTAAAAATCATGTTCCTGTGGATAGATTCCCATCCATGTAGTGAGTTAGAGCACAGGAAGAAAAGCTAACTGTGTGGGTCCTGTGCTTTTGACTGTAGCATTCAGAATACCCTATAGCATGGGGGAATTGTACTTGGAAAAAATGCATCTTTCTCAAGCTCTTATGATAATAATAATCTTACAACTGTAGAGCTGGAAGGATCCCAATGGATCATTCAGTCCAGTCCCTGTCAGAGAGGCACACTGCGGGATCGAACCCCCAGCCTCTGACTCTTCAGCCAGATCTCTAAACCACTGAGTTCTGGACCTTCCCACCAACAGGAGGGATGCACAGTCCTATGCATTTGCGCTTGTTTAGATACCTATAGTATTAACAGTGGATCTGTTCTTTTACAATCATATCCCATGTGGCTAGGCACAAATCTGAAATATATCTCTTACATTATTATCACAGAATGGATTCTCTGTAGGGATTGCATAAAACATTTCCTCTTAATGCAGACTCAGTTGGTGAGTGCTGACAGAGTTGGAGCCAAAATTGGGTCACTGTTCAGGGGAGCTCCAAAGTTTGCAGGAGGATAAAAATCTTGTAACTCTGTACTTCTAGTAGTTCTTGGTACTGGTTGTATACTATGGGGAAAAAACATATTATTGGGAAAAAAATAGAAATTGTCCTTAGTTTCCTGCGTGTCAGAGTGTTTATGGAATTCTGTGCATGGAAAAAGACAAAAGTGTCACAAGCTGTACTGCATAATAAATGACTGCTGGAAGGGGAATCTGATCCCCATTTAAAAGTGCAATCCTGCTGACTGCAACAGCACTGGGGATTTGCAGAAGGGCACAGGAGCCAGGCTATGTGGGTTTGTACAGTTCTTGCTTATTGATGCTGACAGAAGATCCTTTTCTCCCCAATAAAGCCAAATATTAATATCCCTCATTCCAATGCGACATTAAAAATATTTAGTGTTTCATATTATTTTTTATCCTCCGTGAGGCACATGAAAGTGCTCTGCAGAATTGTATTCTTGGACCATCATCCTCTTGCATTTAGAAATACAAAAACAAAGGAGACCGGGACAGGCTGTATTGACTTTCACCTCCATCCATGGATATCTATCCTCATGTAATTTCTGCTCTGCATCTGGAACAAGCTCTATTCCCATACATCTCAGAGCATGGCCAAAGATTACTGACATGCAAGCATGGTCTGACCTGTGGGAATTTTATGGGAGCCTAGCTGAAGACACAGGCTAAATAAGTTCTGAGTTGCTCATTTGAGATAATTCCTAGAGAATACAGAGTGGTGATAGACATATCAGTTTACCTGTGACCCTGCTGAATAAGGCAAATCAGACTTCATTTCTTCAATATCTTGATGTAGTGAGTATACTGTTTGTGTGCATGCTGCATTCTTATAGTGCATTTTCAGGTACATTTGCACCTGACTCTCAGACTCGGTATAAGAAAGTATTCTGGTGACAGGTGGTCAGGTTTTTTTAAATCTAGAGTCAGCTGGCTGCCTTAGGTCAGCAGATTCTATGTCTCAGAAAATTGTTACATGTATTTCATTTGTTACTTTACTATTTGAATTGGGAGAGATGTCTCTGGCTGGTCCTCTCCACCTCTGTTCATATGCGAAAAACTTAGGAAGAGGTGCAGCAATGTAACTAATTTAGGAAATACTTGACTTTCTTCAGACTATATCACCAGTGAGATTATGGCTCATTTTTGTCCTAAATTCTCTGTAGTTTTTAAAAGCTTTGGACAGAGGTTCCTATCACACTTATCCAGTACATCTGCCAGTCATGGAGATTTAAAAGAAATGAGGGTTCTATTTGAATAAAAGGGTTGTCAACCCCATTCTTGTCTCGTGAGACTTCATTCCATAACCAATACAGTACTGTTTAAGAAAAGCAATAATTGTTCTGGCTGTGTCAGTCTATCCTCCTCCTCCTCCTCCTCATCATCATCATCAGGCAGGGACCTATACTCCCTTGTTCCTGGCCTTAGATATCTCATGATACCTTTTTGTTATCGACTTTAGATATCTCCATATCTAAGAAAGGGCAGTAGCTTTACCATTGCATGAAATATCTGCAAAGTCCCCTCCTGATCTTGTCCTAGACGTGTACATAAGGATTATTGGGGCAATTCTAGAGAATAAGGCAAGTTAATCTATAGTCTTTTATCCCAGAATCAACAGGAGTGTTATAGCACCTAAAAACAAAAACAAATAGTTTTTGCTGGGATAAAGAAAACATCTGGTAAATAAACTTGTTACTCTTTAGTGTCACATGATACCTTGTTTTTGCTTCCCTCCTGTGTGGATACTTGATGTGATAAACGAGCAGTTGGGTTGTATGAAGCAAGGATAGTAAGATGGGATACCATTGAGCGTGTAGGCAAAATGAGACACTGGCAATCCTCCTATGGAGCATTTATCAGGAACATGACTTAAGCTAGGTTGCTTGTCTGTGATTAATGGCTGTCACACTGGAATGTACAGGGTTGTGGGAGCCCAGCCCCCCCCCCCCCGTGTGTGTGTCCTTATCTTCCTTCCTCTTCATACTGTTCTGGATAAGGCAGAGAAATAGCCCATCCAAACTAACTAGGTTATTATGAAAGACAGAAGCCTGGCAAGTAGAGTGCTGTCCAGCAAGGGAGCTGTCCAACAGTGCCAGCAAGGTCAGAGGGCTAAGTGTTGATTCTCAGGGTGGCTGCCAAAGAGACTACTAGAACTAGGCACTGCTCCATAGGATTGTTGCACAAGCCGTTCCCAGGGAAGAACTGAATGTTTTTGTGATTGTTTTGGCTGCCTCACCCTTCCCAGCACAGCAGCAGGATCTGGATCTTGAGAATACTCAAGAGTTCTTAGAGTCGGATTCAGAAATGAGATGTTTCTTCTGTTCATGTGATTGCAGTGCCATCTGGTCTGAGCTGCACTCCGGTCTCATCGCTGCCCCTGATATCCCAGGGAAGACTGTGAGATTGCATTCCTGAAATGAAGCTTTATGGTTTTTTTGATTTTTCACAGAGCTTAGAAAAGTTACCCTTTTTTTGGACTACAAATCCATTAATGTCTCAGCCAGCAGCCATGTTCTGTGGGATATTCTGGGAAATCTAGAAAAATGATGTTTCCAGTTTCCGGTTCTGATAACATGTGACGGATGAAGTCAAGCACCTCATGCATGTTAAGCAGCTGGCTACCTTTTGAGCCGCATCTCCATATGAACTCCTTTTCATACTGGATTGTGTTACTGGGGTCCCAGAATGTGATGGAAGCATGAAAGGGTATGCACAGGGCACAGAGAGCTCAAGGCATTTCAGGTCAAAATGGTTCCCTTTCCAAAATCTAGTTACAGAAACAACCTTGGCCAGCAGTTTAACTTAAGAAACAGAATAGCATCCTACATTTCACCTGAGGCAGTATTTTGTTTGGGGATCTGAGGATAAGTTGTGAGGCACGCAAAGCTCTTTGTTCTAGTAGAAACAAACATCTGAAGAGTTCACAAGGATACTGTCGCTGTCCCCTTCCAGCGTTCCCTACACAAAGTAGTTGTATTGCTTTGTCTAAGAGCAGGACCAGCCCTGGGAGGCAAGGAAGCTGTTGAAGGGACTGATCCTCTTAACTTGTAGTTTACAGTTCTGCTCTGTGTAATGCAAATGCTACTTTTCAGGGAGGCTCTTCAGTCTCACCCTGGTTGAGTGTCTCCTCTCTGGTTCTGCTTACTGTGAAAATTTGTGCGGTGCCATTGGTTTTTAGGTTTATGTTATGCTGTTGTTATTTGTGTTATGTTTTAGTGCCTGCTCTTGTTGAGTGTTGGTTTAATTGCTTATAAACTGCCCAGAATAGTGCTTCAACACTAATGGGGCAGTATATAAATTAAAGTAATAAAATATATAAGATCAGTTCCTGCAGCCTTTTCATGTTAACTTACCTTTGCTGACAGGACTTCTAGATTGGGAAATTTGTAACATATAAGCCATCCCATGAGCAGAGCTTTCAGTTGCATTTCCAGATTGCTTCCTAATCCCCAATTTGTGAAGATGCTGACTTGGCTCATTAAAATGACAGTCCTTCTTTCCTGATCTGGCTCTTGTGGCTTTCCTTGCAAAAACATGGTTCCCTGCTGCAGACTGCTCTTGTTTGGGATGCTGGAGCTTTGAACTCAAGTCTGAGATTTGTTCTGGACCTGGTGGGTGTGAGCACCAGCTATTGCTCTACCTCCCAGTTGTACTGGGTGAGGTCTTTTAGGATGGGGTGGGCCACCAGCCTCTCAGGGATTGTACCGATTTACTGAGTGTGTGTGTGTGTGTAGAAGGATGAAATCGCTACAACATTGTCACGTGTTGATTGATGCTTAAGTGTGCAAACGTATGATTGATGTATGGTGGTGGAATATATAAGGATGGTGCGCCAGTGACCACAGTTGTTGCTGTGTTAGTGTTACACTTCAGGAACTGTTGTCATGCTGCAAATTCTATTGCTATTTAAGCATAAATCCACACCTGTGCTACCCTTACTATAGTAGTTTCTACTTTAGAGGATCACAGACTTCCATTTTCTGTATGCTTTTTAAAATGTATATTTTAACTATGTAGAGTAATTCCTTTGTCTTAGGTGTGCAAATTATGAGTGAGGGACAGTGGTTCAGTCATTGTTGTAAATCCTTCCATCTGCACCATCAGCTGTTCCTATCTTTTCCCTCATACCTGGCAGCCCCTAAGACAAAACTGGTTGCTTCTGTTGCTGTTTCCTAACAGAGGGAAATACTGGTGATTTTGAAGTAACATTATAAACCACTGTAAAGCCTGTGGTAAAGTATCATAATTGAAGCATGAGGGGGACTTGCAATCTTCACAAGCTGAAACTCTGGGAATTATATTCCAACCTCCCCCACCCGTTTTACAAGCCATCATCTTTGGCATATCAGGCATTTAGGCGGTGGGTCATTATCTTATTTATTTATTTTATTTATTTGATTTATACCCCGCCTATCTGGACTACCAGACCACTCTAGGTGGCTTCTCTTCTGGGAAAGTAACCAAGGTGAGGTGATGGGAGAGAAAAGATCTGTGTGTGCATTTTCCTATACACCCTTTTGTAAGACGCTTGGGTGCCAGGGGCCATGCATCAGGATTTCACGGCATCTTGAGCAGTTGGTCCATGTGGGGTGTGCATGGATGTGTTTGTTTTAAATGAAGAAGAAGAGTAAATAGGCTTGGTTAGTCATAGAGCTGATATGCTTTTTATATTTCCAGCTGTCTGTGCAGTGACTTGATGATAAGTAGAGGGCTTAGTAGATTTTAAGCTTGAAGATGATTTTAGGGTACATGCCATTCATAGTAAGTAGGGGTACTTACAAGTAAGTCACAATTAGAGTAGCCCCCTTGAATCAGTTGAATGTACAGAAGAGTTGATTCACTAAATCCCCACCGATTCAGTGGGCCTATTCTACTGCAGTTTATTACATTAAATGACAGGATTTGAGCTGACACATTCCCAGTGAATTACTGGATTCCTGCTGGGGATTTCCACAATGACCTCAGGAACTTCTGCATTTGCCACTGCACCACGACATATATTTAGAACCATCTTCTTACATGTTCAGAGTTTGATACTTTCTACCTCTTTTTGCAAGAGCCAGCTCAAATATAGTTGAAATAAAAGCACATCTAAGCCCAGAAACATGATAGTAGTGTTCACTAAGAAATGCACATTCGTTTCAGAATGCATTTCTCAGCATTGAGTTAATGCTGGAGGATGAATTAAGACTTTGTAGATCACTGGATTTTTTTTGGGGATAATGGGACTTGGGATGTATTTGTGTATTTGGAAATATGTTCCATATAAAAATGATTACATAGTAGTAGAACTAGTGCCAAATTGCAGATTATTCCTTTTTTTAATCTAAGTAGTTCATGCTAATGCATAACTGTTCTTTGAATGTCCTGTTGCAGTTCTGAACACTGTGGTGAAACTTCAATGGCACTGTATTTGGCCAGGAAAACATTGACTTGCCTTGAAAGAGTTGTGTAGACATATTTCTGCTAACCAAATGTTTCAAAGCATAGGAAAGGACTATAAACATGCCATGTTTCAAGTTTTAAAAGCAGTTTCGTGCTTAGATTATTTCAACAGAAACTAAATTAAAGAGTCCTAAAGCATAAAATGTATTTTTAATGGATTTCTTCATATTCCTTGGTCTTTTCAAAACATGTGGGCTAAGCCTGCCTCCTTCTGCTTGTGACTTTATGTATCATAGGTTAGCTTTAGAAGGATTAATAAATGGTTCTAGCACTGAAAAGTGCAAAATCTTAAAAAATTATGAATACGTGGGGGAAAATATGACATTTGGTGTTAAGTGCATATCAAAATGCAAGTCAGCAAATACATTCACACATACTGACATTCCAGAATTGCTAACCCTCTTCCATCTTTTATAGATTTCCCACTGAGTTCTGTGCATGTAGCTTCTTAGATAGTAAGGTGCTCCTCTGATTTTTTTGACAGTTGGAGTACCAGTGTTTCCTTCTGCAGAATGCATCAGCTTTGGATACTATATGCTTATTCCTGAAAAGTCAATAGATTTTATTTGCTTTTTGAGGGAAAATGTAAACACAAAATATGAGGCTCATTATACTGTGCTACTCTTCTTATATAAAGTGAATTGCAGGATGCTAAGAATTTAAGGTGAATATGGCAACACTGATTAATGTCTTCAGAGTTTATCAGTTTTAATGCTGCGTATCTTCATTGAAATTCATATTAATTGATGTTGATATTAATTGAATTTTAGCAATAAAAGGAGTTGAGAAATTAGGGTAAAATACATACAAGTTCATTAAACTAAATAATAATGAATCTATCAGAGAGCTGAAGCGACATACTAAAAAACTTACCATAGCAAGGCTCTGAGTATTAAAATTTGCATTTATACTGAAGTCTTACTCTACAGTTCACCCATATATGGATAGTTTAATGAACATGGGGACATGGTTGCACCTGAATATCGCAACCCCCTTCATCCTCTTCATGTGACTGCCTTGTAGATTTCGTACATTCAACCTGAAGAGCTAAGAATGACTCTGCGGCTACATTTGGCCAAATTTGCTTATAGATGGAGAAGATACCTATCTCATCTTGAATCTGCATGATTAGCAGGTTGAGTTTCTATGCCTGATGAACAGCTGGTTGGGTAAACAGGAAGAAGTTCATTCATTCATTTCATGCCTTTTTGTTTATGCCCTGCCTTTTTTCAGTGGAGGAACACAAGGCAGCCTGTAAAATATTTAAAAGACAAATGTTAAAGAGAGATAAAAATAAAAGAAATTACAACATTCCAAGCAATTAAACACATGACATATCAAAGCTATACTGTAGAATAAAAACAGTTTAAAATATTTAAATGCCCAATAAGGAGGTAAAAGGCATAATATACCCATTAAAGATCCATTCATTGGATCCTCTTCCTTCCTTCATCTCTTTGTATACCTTGTTTCTAAAGTTGCAGCAGGCTGGGGACTTGATAGGTTTCAATTATATATCTTAGAACCTTTGACTTTAATTATAAGGTTTTGAATGCCTACTTTTTGTTGAACTTTAGGGATTTTAGGAGTGGGATCCTGTTTGTTTCAGTCTTCTGTGAACAATTAAGGTCAACAAAGTCCTCACCTCATTAGAAGAATGCACCTCCCTTCTTTCTGGCGGAAAATTTTTTAAAATGTTATTCTTACTTCCTAATGTTTACAATTTTTGCTGCTGTACAGAGGGATACACTGGAATTTTTTATTTTAACTTTATGCATGCCACTTGGAGAGCTTTGAGACTCCTAAAATAGCCTGCAAAGAAACTTCTGAGTAACCTAACTTTACTGCTGGAGCAAATGCTCTCTGTTTATCAGTATGTTCTTTAGAATTAAAGTAGCGATGGGCAACATGTGACCCTTCAGATGCTCTTGGGGAACAACTCTTAAATATTCTAGGAGGAGAGTTGGGATTTATAGTTCTACAACATATAAAAGCTTGGACTTTGCCCACCCTGGTATGTTGATACACACTCAGACACAGCCCCTTCTCCTGCAAGTTTTTTTTTTTATTCAGATTCTTGGCCCTGTATCCCATTGTTAGTCCAACTAAAGTAGGTGTGTGTGTGTGTGTGTGTTTTGGTCTGGTCTCTGAGTGTTATTTGTGAATTTCGTTGTATGTGTGTACAGTGTGTATACGTTCAATGACAATAAATTATTATTTAAAAAATTTAGATGTGTTAGATCAGTGCAACTTACCCAGATGTAGGCATACCAAGTTCCCAATTATTTAATGAATCTAGCTAAAAATTGGATTCAGGCCATAGGGTTGATTTCTTCCCCCCCCCCCCCCCCCAGCAAAGGTAAAGTAGCTGGCTCTTTAAAAAGAAAGTGCAAAAAGAGACTGTCTTGTCTGGTATTCTTTCTCAGAACTTAAAATGTTTGGGTTTTTTTTAAAGTCTCACTCGGAATCTGTAGTTGTAGTCCGACGAAATCATTTCTAAACTCTCCTTGTCTCTGGTTTAGGCTCTAAGGGCATCCAGATGATAGAAAATGCAGGTGGATTAGAAGCCTAGTGCATGTTGATAGTTAAGGAGGGACAGAGAAATTGTCACTGCAGAGGGCTAAAATAATGAGGATGTGTAATGGTTGGGGTGGTAAAAATGGCTTTAGATCTCAGGGTTGATGATATTTGTGATGGCATAAAACAAAGGAACATCAGGACTTCAATAATCTACTCATAACTTAGAGTGATTTTCTTGTAAATTGCAAAGTCTATTCAATTAAATAAAAGGAAAGCTATTTCTGAGAGTAGGAGAACACACTACATGTCTCAAGATTGCCTTCTGAAAGCCATGGTAAATTCAGAGCTTTTAGGAATATTAATGTTTGATAAGTAACATTGAGTTGAAGTAGTTGTGAAAGAGGTAAAAATAGCCTCTGGTCAGGGAAGAATCTTTGTTTCAGAGCTCTCTGCCTGACCCTGGAGTAGTTCACAGAATTGCACAACAACGCACATCAGTTGCTGCTTTTGTCCTCCTGATCATCATCAACATCATGAAAATGAGTTTGGGGAGGCATCTACTGTTTAACCGTCTTTGGTATCTACTGTATTTCTTTGGGAATCTTAATTGCTTCTCTTTTCAGTTGCTATTTTTCGTATCATCAGCTATGGGTAATAAGACCAAAGCTTTGAAATGTTACTTTTTGGACTATAAAGCTCAGAATCCACTAGCCAGCATTGCCAATAATCATGAGAGTTATGGCCACACATACCCCGACTCTGAGGAAGACCTCCCTAGCCCTCCAATACATCACCTACATAATATGTGAAAATATTTCATGATATGGTTTGCAAACACTTTCTGATTTTATGTTGATAGCTCCCTAGCTAATAATGCATGATCCTAAGCTTGAATTTTATTTGGTTCTTTCAGTTTACTCCATGAGGTCACCCTGCTTCTCCTCCGTACTAATGCTCCTGTCTTTATGTTTTGTATGGGTTAACAAGTTCCTCCCAAGTTGCCTATGGTTTTAAAAAAGCAAACCCAAGGCCAGTCCCTAAGAATTGACAGCACATTTTACAGCTTCTGTGTTGCTATGCTGATATAACAGCCCCTCCCCTCCATAAATAGAAAATTCAAATATGATTCTATATCAAGCACCTGTGAGTACAGTAATATGTAGTTCCTGGTCTACCCAGCAGAGGGCCACAGGCATACACCCAAAGAGCCTTCCAAACTTCCTCTCCCAAGTCCCAAGCTGAATTTTTTGCATTGAGCTTGCTCCATGTTGATACAAGCAGTAGTAGAGCTAGTGCCAGCTGCTAGGTACCTGGAGCTAGTATGCTCCCTGTTAATATCTACCATTCTAGCTGAACCCTAGTCTGTCACTCTGTCCACTACACTGCACTGGATATCCACATGGACAGAAGTTTTAGAAAGAAACCTGAAACAATATAGTCTGACTTTTTAATTGGTTGTTGTGGGTTTTTCGGACTCTTTGGCTGTGTTCTGAAGGTTGTTCTTCCTAACGTTTCGCCAGTCTCTGTGGCCATGGGCATCTTCAGAGGACAGGAGTGTAGAGACTGGTGAAACGTTAGGAAGAACAACCTTCAGAACACGGCCAAAGAGCCCGAAAAACCCACAACAACCATTAGATCCCAGCCGTGAAAGCCTTCGTGAATATATATTTTTAAATTCTTGAAAATAAAGGGTAAATACTGTGCTTGAATGGTTTAACACATATTTGCTGGGTAAAATAAATTCTTCTCCTTTTTTGACATGGTTTCAGATATAATTGTCTGAACTGGATGGGAGACAAATGTAAAGGAAGATGGGAAGGACCATTGTTACCCAGCCTAAATTTCCATGGCAGACACAAAGGCTCTTCCACCCCCTTAGAGCTGTAATGATGTTCTTGACTGATTCACAATAAACATGAAACCCTGTTTCTCTCAATGAGCCCATTAAATTTGTGGTGTAGTAGTGCAGTGGTTCTTAACCTTGTGTTACTCAGATTTTTTTGAACTGCAACTCCCAGAAACCCCAGCCAGCACGGCTGGTGGTGAAGGCTTCTGGGAGTTGCAGTCCAAAGACACCTGAATAACCCAAGGTTAAGAACCACTGTAGTAGTGGATGTAGTGGCCGACTAGGACTCAAAATAACTCAGTGCAAATCCCTGTTCTGTCATGGACACTCACTTGAAGAATGGTATTGGGAAACCATTCTTAGTGCACTTCACTTTCTTTAAGATCACTGTGAGTCAGAAGCAACTTGATGGTACATAACAAGGTGAAGTAATGTGAAAGAGGAAGGGGTGCACTTTAACAGGCTCAGAGTAATGCAGCAACCACTGCTACTGAATCATTAACGCTCTGCATTCCTTCTTGATGGGATTGAACAATGGATCTTACATGTTTGAAGTTAAACTCTTGAACTTTATGTCCCAGATCTCTTTCATTCACACTTACCTTTTCTGTGCACATTAGCTAGTTGGTTGAACATACAAGCAAAGACATTGATTTCTGTAAAAATGGAAGAGAACCCTTTCTGCTGCTGAATTTAAACAGATAAATTGTAATATGGGATATAGCTTCATTTGCATAGATTCCTTGTGTCTGTAGTAAAGAAGAAGTGTTTTTTTTAAAGACAGGGCTACCACTATGATTCAGGTGTGATTGTTCATTTTTGCCCCAGATTTCTTTTGGCATGAGGACTGCCAGGTCTTGAGGACCCATGGGTCACATGTCCATCCTTGGACACACTTTGTCCATCCTTGTGCTAGCACAACAAAGTAAATGGACAGATTTTTAAAAATACAGTAGTTGTTTAATATGTTCTTTGAATCAAACAGGATTTTGTGTGTATTGCCTAGTTCAGTCATTTTTAAATTCTGTGCCCTGAAGGCATGGTTTCCACATCTACTGAAGAAACCCTGAACATCTGCAGTCTATGTATGCCAGAGGATTTTGGCATCCTAGGATGTCCATTCAGTTCAGGCTGGGCATCGCTCAGGCCAGTTAATATTTACTGTGTCATGGTGCATCAGCTAGTAGAGAACCTTAGAATATATTCAGCACTGCTATATAGCTGGGCATTAATAGTGGCCAATAGCAAAGCATGAAAAAAATCCAAACTGCTTTTCAGGCAGACTTGTCTGCCATTACTGATCCTCCTATTGAGGAACACTTGGTAAGCTTCCAAGTAACCCCAGGGTTTCCTGGAAGACAGTTTGGAAACAACTAGCACAGTTCATCTGGACTACATCTGGAGTATCACATTGCTGCAGAAACATTGTCTTTTAGCTATGATAATGATGTGGCGTTACAGAGAGGCTAGTAACAAAATGTTGAAAGTACTCTGCCCTTTGTGAAGAGACACACTCTTCCCCACCCCTTCTAACTGAAAAGAACGAAGGAGTAGTATTTCCCTTCCTCCTTCATGCATGGTATTTGAGCACTTGTGGTGCAGCTGGGTCTCTTTTAAAGTCTGGAAAAATTACAAATTCCTGGAGGAAATTCTGTGTCTTGTGGTCCGAAACAGTATCTTTCCAAGCTACAGGTCTTCTCTAAGTGAAAATGTTAACTGTGAAGGGGTGTAATATATTTCTATCCCCCCACACGTGATAAAATATATTGCTTGGATTCATATGATCATACTGATTTTTAAATACCTTCTATAATACTAGAAAAGCAACTAACAAGATGGCATGAGGAGGAAGGCGTCAGGTAGCAAATAGTTAGGCCAACATCAGTGCGTGGTATTTTGGAGCCTTTGACATGGTCCCGGAGCCCTAACATGATGCAGTGGTACCTCGACTTGAGAACGTCCCTACATAAGAACGATTCAAGTTAAGAGTGGCTCCGTTCGCAAAAAGTTGCTTCAACTTGAGAATGGAGCCTCAACTTTAAGAACAACAACAACAAAAAACCTTTCCTGCCCTTTTTTTGACTTAAGTTCACCTTAGGTCAAAAGAAGAAAAATAAATAATAAATTCGCCCCCTAGTGGTAGATATGGATTAACCAGCTTTGCATTAGTTCCTATGGGAACTGATGCTTCAACTTAATAGCGCCTTGACTTAAGAACGAGAAACAGCAGATACGGATTAAGTGGTTTTCAATGCATTCCTATGGGAAATGGTGCTTCGACTTAAGAACATTTTGACTTAAGAACGCAGTCTCAATATGGATTAAGTTCTTAAATTGAGGTACCACTGTAATCCACTGCTGATGTCTGCTCTGTGCGCCTTTGAAAATATTTTTGACTCCTAGAGCTATGAGAAATTAGTGTTTCTTGCTCTTAAGAGTATTTTCCCACCAGACACAAATTTTTCAAAGTTAAGTGCCTGAGGCACGCAAAATAAGTATTTTAACTCTCAATGAGCAATTTAAAAGGAAAAGCAAACTTAGAGGATGACTACTTGGGCATTTAACCTGCTGTTTGGTCCACTGCAGGGACAATCTAAAGCTGGCAATCAAATGTTGTCTTTGCTGAAGCACACCAGCCTGCCCCCAGAGTGTTTCTACACACACCTTTCCAATCCTTATCAGGGACTTCTACTTTTTAGGTGCAGCTAGGATTGCTCTCTTTTGGCTCATTTCTACCATGTCCAGTTGCTGGAAACAAACCAAAATGAATTGGCAAAGTAAAGTTTTTTGCTTCAATTTGCCAGCTGGTTTTCAGTTTCTCCACATCATTAGTAGTTTATACAGACAGTTTAAACACTTAATGATATGGGGTAATAGGCATTTAATTTTTTTAAGCCAGTAGGACAGTGCTGGGAGTAATGGGAGGAGATAAGAGGAAGCAAGATGGGGGATTTTTTTCATTTCCCCCCCCCCAGCTTTTCTGTCCCAGGCAAAGCAAGTTGGCTTCCTGGACTGTAAAGAAGGGGGGGGGGATCCCCTACCTTTCTTCCTCCTGTCTCCTCTCACTTCTGGGAGGAAGCCTTCATTCCCTGCCCCCTAAAAGGAACAGTGGACAAAATAAGGCCACTGTGCCATGTGGATGCAAAGATTGCATAGCATGGCATAAGAGATCTCCACCTGACCATAAGTGACCCTAATTTGTCTGCATCACCCCACTCCAACCAAGCCAAGCCCTTATTCAAAATAATTCTCAAAATGTGTATAGGGGCAAGGTTGTATTAAAACCAACAGACTGTTGTAACCTATTAACAGTTGTTAATAATGTGCTAAATGTATCATCTGGTTTAACTCAAAGCAGTGTGTGCCTGAAACTACATACTGTTAATTTCCTACAATGTGCCTATCCTGATATTGTTCAAATTGTTGCTTAAGGGGCCCACTGAGAGAGAAGTATGATATTGCCATTTTGCCCATGATAGAATGCCCATGTCAGAGTTCAGGGAAGTAGTAGATGAGATGTATAAACAGGTACTTGACGTTTCTAATAGCAACAGCATTGGGATCTGATGAGCTAGGATAAGAGAACTGAATGTATAGAATAAGAATATATTCATGCAAACATTTCCCACTAATCCTTAATTTAATTCAGTTTTTCTATCTTATTTGCATAATTGGTATTTGCATCTTAAAGGAGATGTACATAACAGAGAGCTTTTTAAAATGTAAGCAAATAGGATGAGTGTAAGAAGGGACTTGAAGTTGTAAATAAGCATGAATATTCACTGTGAGATTCTTTTCCTTATAATTGCAGTTAGGTAAACTGGTGAATAACAAGAGTTATAAAATTGTTTCATTAGTTTTGCACTGTCTGGTAATGAGCACTAAAGGTTTAGATGAATTCACTGTTGATGGCTTGTGGGGGGTATTATGAATAAACCTCTCTTATGATTTTTACTTTTTATCATACTCATTTTTTTATTTTGCTTTCCGTTTTGATTTGCAAATAGTTTTAAAAGACATGCACAGGGAAATTCATATGCATATGTGTGTGTGTTTCTCCTTGAATGTATTTTGTACTTATATGTAATTTTTGTCTGATTTTATGGCTTGTACATCCAAACTCTGCTCCATTTTTGCCTAATCTTATGGCTTGTACATCTAAACTCTGCTCTAGAGACCTACAAAATCTTCTGGAGCTAGTTTTTGAGAAAGAAGAAGGTTCTTTCATGACATGGAGGGACCAGCCTGATATTGGATGTAGGATCATACTTTTTTCTACATGATTTTTATCAAAATATGTATTATCATAAAGTGTCCCCTAATGTATACATTATTGCATACTTTTATGAAGATGGGGAACTGCACTGCAGCTGCCTTTTTGTTCAGGAAGTGTGAATTATGTAGGTTTGCATTAAAATATAAACTAACTCAAGTTATTCACCACCACTGCTGTTTCATAACCACAGGAAGTTCAGTGCTACTATTCTTACACTTTGTTAGTGATCTATTCTGCTTACTAGGAAAACAGTTAACCTGGAGAGGAGAAACCGAAAGCCGTTGTAGCTGTTGTAGTATACTAGATTTAGGGCCTGTCCACACTTGGAAATTTGGTGTGGTCCAGTTCGTACTTAAAAGGTTCTTATCTTAAGTATGGTCTATTTTAACTCTCACTTGAGCATGTTTCTGTCTAGCCTGGAGATCATGCTACAAGTCTTCTTCTCCTGTGCTACAGATCAATACAAAACAAGGCTTACCTGGTTTACTTGTAAGTAAGGAGGCAACAGCTGCAGCACAAGGACAGAACTTTGAGGGGAAGATTAGGGAGACAAAAGGGAGATCACACACACATACGTTTTTCCATCCTTTCTCCTCAGGTGGGGTTCTGCTTGGGCTGCACTGCCATATGGAACTGAGCCCAAGGGGTTGACATAGCTCCCTTCGCTGCCTTCATTCAGGAGGCTGGGGTGACTAACAGAGTAAGGGGCATAGTGAAATGGCAATGCATCAACCTGGTATAGTTTATCACTGCATTGGTTAGGGAAATATAAGAAGATGAAAATAGTGGAGGAGCTTCATCTAATTTATGATTATAGTTCACAGGAGTGATCCTGCTGGTTTGTCTTGTGACTATATTTTGATGGAAGGTACCTAGAGTCTAAAACTCTAGGTACCTGAAGCTCTAGGTATCTGAATGGCTTGTATAGGTTTGAATAAGGAAAAGATACTAATAGCACAGCCTTCTTAACTGACGTGTATTTCTTTCCCCCTATCTTCTTCTTTAAACAGTTATATTGCAAACCAGCGGAACTTAGAAAGCATAAACGAAGTAGATGTTGTAGGATACATTGGATTAAGAAATTTGTAAGTATAGCGTCTAATTATTTACATTTATTTTTATTGTCCTGCCTTTGGCCTATATTGGTGTGTAAAAGTGCACGTGGAGTCCCTGCATATGTGGGAGTCCTTATTTATTCTGGTGAAAGGAACATCTCTATATGCATGCAAAAATTATGTGGATGGAACTGATCTCTTCTTACTGCAAAAAAATGACTCTGTCTCTGCATGCACGTAAGCCTCAGCTGCACACTGAACCTCTCAAACACTCATTTGGTGGCTGAACTGGGATATGCTGTTTAATAAAAGTAGAGAATGATAACTCTCAGAGAGTGATAACACTGATCGGGTTGAATAGAAGTGGAACAAATACAATACAACAGTTGCTTCAGTTTCTAAACCAAGTGATATCATTCTGATACCATTTGAGCTACATAGAGGCAGAGTGATATAGTGATTAGAATGCTGGACTGGGATTTGTGAGATCCATGTTCGAGTCCCACTGATCAGTGAAACTCACTGTGGAACTTCATGGCAGTATGTTTTATCTGCCTGACCTACATTATAGAAGTAGGAAGGAGAGACATGTACAACTTATTTTGTTCTTACCTATAATGCTTGCACAGACCAACATGGCTACCTCTTCTACGTATAACTTAAGCTTACTGGAAGAATGCAGGATGTAACTAGCAAGTACATATTAATGAGTGAATGAACGAATGAAGATTTATGGATAACAATTCTAATTTGTGCTTTTATATTTTTACAGAACTGTTGTGGATTCAGGTTTGAAGTTTGTTGCACGCCAAGCTTTCCAGAAAAATACCAACCTGCAGTATATGTAAGTGAAAATACACTCTGTGTTTCCAAAGCAAAAAATTTTTTATTGCATCTCATTACTTTATTTGCTGTTGGGAAATGTTGGGAGCTGCTATTTAAAAATAACATGTTGGGGCCTGCAACAAAATGTTGGAGTGTTTTCCTCATGTCTTCAAGGGGCCTGGCACAGAAACCTTGCAGTGCTGTTTGTGATTCAGAGAGAGCTCTGCATTTGGCAAAAGGAAGATTTCAGAGAAAAGACAATGGAGAAACTTCTTCTCTATGCATCTGAAATGTTTTCCTTGCTGGGGAAAGGATGCAGGTTTGTGGCCAACTTCCAGCCCTGAACATTTTTGTCAGTAACCTGAGAAACCTATATGTGGGACAGGAAGCAACAGTTAGAACTGGTCATGGAACAACTGATTGGTTCAACATTGGGAAAAGAGTACGACAAGGCTGCATATTGTCCCCCAGCTTATTCAACGTATATGCAGAATACATCATGCGGAAGGCTGGACTGGAGGAATCCCAAGCTGGAATTAAGATTGCCGGAAGAAATATCAACAACTTCTGATATGCAGATGATACCACAGAAAGTGAGGAGGAATTAAAGAACCTTGTAATGAGGGCAAAAGAGGAGAGTGCAAAAAATGGTCTGAAACTGAACATCAAAAAAACTAAGATCATGGCCACTGGTCCCATCACTTCCTGGGAAGTAGAAGGAGAAGATATGGAGGCAGTGACAGATTTTACCTTCTGGGGCTCCATGATTACTGTAGATGGAGACAGCAGCCACGAAATTAAAAGACGCCTGCTTCTTGGGAGGAAAGCGATGACAAATCTTGACAGCATCTTAAAAAGCAGAGACATCACCTTGCCAATAAAAGTCCGAATAGTCAAAGCTATGGTTTTTCCTGTCGTGATGTATGGAAGTGAGAGCTGGACCATAAAGAAAGCAGACCGCCGAAGAATTGATGCCTTTGAATTGTGGTGCTGGAGGAAGCTTTTGAGAATCCCCTGGACTGCAAGGAGAACAAACCTATCAATTCTAAAGGAAATCAACCCTGAGTGCTCACTGGAAGGACAGATCCTGAAGCTGAGGCTCCAGTACTTTGGCCATCTCATGAGAAGAAAAGACTCCTTGGAAAAAACCTTGATGTTGGGAAAGTGTGACGGCAAGAGGAGAAGGGGACGACCGAGGATGAGATGGCTGGACAGTGTCTGCGAAGCAACCAACATGAATTTGACAGAACTCCGGGAGGCAGTGGAAGATAGGAGGGCCTGGCGTGCTCTGGTCCATGGGATCACGAAGAGTCGGACATGACTAAATGACGATAGGAAACATAGAAGATGAAAGAAAGATGCCCTTTGTTGTGTGAAAACCTAAATTTTCAGTGGCTACTAGTTATAGTGGTTGTATATTACTTCTAGAGGTTCTCGGATGAGCCAGATTATCTCGATCCATTCCAGTCCAGATTCAGGCATGGTCTTGGAACAGCTTTGGTCATCTAGGTCACTGGTTCTTAACCTTGGGTTACTCAGGAGTTTTGGACTGCAACTCCCAGAAGCCTTCACCACCAACTGTGCTGGCTGGGGTTTCTGGGAGTTGCAGTTCAAAAACATCCGAGTAACAAAGGTTAAGAACCACTGATCTAGGTGAATGCCCTACACCAGAATCTGGACAGGGAGAGTGTGTCCCTCTTAGTTCCACTAAACCTCTTAGTGGCTTTCATTACTATTGACTGTAGTATTTTTCTGGGGCATCTCTCTGAGATGGGACTTGGAGGCACTATTTTATGGTGGTTTTGTTCCTTCATGGAGGGGTGATTTCAGAAGGTGGGGATGAAGGAGTCCTGGTGTCCCTCAGGATTCTGTTCTGTCATGCTATTTAACATATACATGAATGTCTGAAATTTTGGAGTTTGGTGTCACCAGTATGTGGATGACAACCGACTCTCTCCTTTCCACAACTCTAAAAAAAAGCTGTTCTTTTTCTAATTTAAACCATTGTCAGTCAATGGACAGGATGATGGCAAACAGACTGAAACTTAATTCAGACAAGACAGTGCTGCTGCTGCTGTTGTTATGTTCCATCAGGTTGTGTCTGACTTATGACAACCCTATGAATGTGTTATCTCCAAAATGTGCTGTCTTCAACAACCCTACTTAGCTTCTGTATATACACAAGCCTGTGTCTTCCTTGATGAAGTGAAGCCATCTTATATTTGGTCATTTCCAGCTGCCATCACCTTTTCCCAGCATTGTTGGCTTTTTAAGACATGATATGCCTTCTCATGATATGCCTGAAGTAGGACAGCCTCAGTTTTGCTTGTGGACATAGTTCAGGCTTGATTTGATCTAGGATCCCCTTTTTTCCCTTTTTCCTGCCAGTCTAAGGTATCCACAGAGCTCTCCTTTAGCACAATATTACAAATGAATCAGTTTTAGCCCCCCCCCCCACAGCTTTACTGTAATATTGGATATTAACAGTTCATGATCGGCACCACGATTCACTCCTGGCCTTGTTTTGGCAAAGAGAAACAGCCTCTCCATCTCCTGCTTCCACTTATGTCATCTGTTTGATTCCTGTATTGGCCCTCTGGTGATGTCTGTTCGGTTGCCTGAAGCATACTGACTGGAGTCAATCAGAGGGAGCGTATAACTCCCTTGTTACAGCAATGTCACTGGCTGCTGATTCATTTCTGGGCTCGGTTCAGGGTGCTGGCTAGGACTTATAAAGCCTGATATGGCATGGGTTTAGGCTATTTGATGGATTATATCTCCCAATGTGAGCATTCTTGGCTTCTGAGATCTTCAGGGGATATCTTTCTCTGAGTTTTGCTTCCTTCACAGGAACATTTGGAGGGTCCTCTCTGAGGCTGCTCCCAGGCTGTATGATGGTGTCCCCCAGGAGGCTAGTTTGGCCCCTTTCCTTTTAGCCTTCTTCCAACTGAGGAAAACAAACTGGGCAGGAAAGAATTTTGATCATGGATACTGCACATTATTCATGTTTGGTTGTTGTGGGTTTTTCGGGTTCTTTGGCCATGTTCTGAAGGTTGTTCTTCCTGACGTTTCGCCAGTCTCTGTGGCTGACATCTTCAGAGGACTGGAATAGGAACTCTGTCCGTGCTCTGTTGCTGTTTGTTGGATAGTTGAACAGAGCACGGACAGAGTTCCTATTCCAGTCCTCTGAAGATGCTGGCCACAGAGACTGGCGAAACATCAGGAAGAACAACCTTCAGAACATGGCCAAAGAACCCGAAAAACCCACAACAACCATTAGATCCCGGCCGTGAAATCCTTCGAGAATACTCTTTATTCATGTATATTTTAATGTGTTTTTAACTTTTAACTAATTGTTTTAATATGGTTAACTGTTTTTAATGTAATAATTTATTGTCTCTTTCACCTTTTTTTAAATGATTGATGAGCTGCCTTGGGATCATTTAATGAGAAAAAGGCAGCATAAAATGAAAACAAACAAACAAACAAATACCAGACACAGCATGCATTTAGGGAGCAGCTATTGGGGAACTAAGAGTGGGGAAGGATACTTCTGGGCCCATACCCTACTACTGTAGTCTCTATAGCCATCTGGCCGGCTGCTGTGGAAAGGGAACACTGGGCTAGGTAGGCTTTTGGTCTGTTACAACCAAGGCCTAGAGTGTATTAGGTGTCAAGCTGTGAGGAATTCAAGCTGACTCGTTGAGGCAGACACATTCAAGCCCACACACTAATTTTTAGTCAACTTGCGTACTTGATATTATGCAGTTCTTCGAAACACTGAACAGAATTCCTCATTGGTCCCTTCATTTTTAAAAAAAATCTGCAACCCCTCTCCCCCCTCCCTTGTTGCATACTTTGGGTGAGTCCCTTGTCTTTGGCTCATCTTACTCCAAAACTGCTGGCGGAAGTCTGCCTTCTTTTGTGTGAAAGATGGAGAATTATAACTGGAAAATATCTGACTAACTATGTTTGGGGGCAGCTTGTGATCAGAGCAGGCAGAGCACCTCTCAGAAATTTTGGGGTAAGTCAGCCACCTGCCACGAGCCACCCATGGTTCTGGCTATACTTTTGGAAGTGTATAGGTGGCTTTTTAATTTGTTTTCAGCTAGGAGTTTTTAAAAGGGGATGTGGTGGCGCTGTGGGCTAAACCGCAGAAGCCTGTGCTGCAGGGTCAGAAGACCAAGCAGTCGTAAGATCGAATCCACATGACGGAGTGAGCTCCCGTTGCTTGTTCCAGCTCCCGCCAACCTAGCGGTTCGAAAGCATGCAAATGCAAGTAGATAAATAGGGACCACTTTGGTGGGAAGGTAACAGTGTTCCGTGTCTAAGTCGCACTGGCCATGTGACCACGAAAGATTGTCTTCGGACAAAAACGCTGGCTCTATGGCTTGGAAACGGGGATGAGCACCGCCCCCTAAAGTCAAACACGACTGGACAAAAATTGTCAAGGGGAACCTTTACCTTTACCTAGGAGTTTTTAACAGTTTCACAGAATAATACTGTGCACGTTTACTTAGATGAAAACCGCATTGTCAAATACATTGGCAAGCTTAGAGTCTTAGAGAAGAAAATGGAAAGATCATAGTGGGCTGCTGAGTGCCACAAACTAAATTGTTACATTAACACATAAAATGTGAGGTATGAATGTGACACCAAGGCTTTCTGAGGATGCCTGAGATAGAGTAGCAAATGGTTCAGCTTCTGCTCTTCTTGGCAAATAAAGATGCATGTTAGTAAAAACAAATTATTTTGACAACTGATGCAGAAGCCCCTCTCCTCTCTACCTCCAGTAACAATATAATTTGTCAAATTAAGTAACTTGACAAACTTCTGGTCTTTCATGACTTCTAAAATCTGCTGCCTGAGATGGCTTCCTCACTTTGTTTAATGATACGGCATGACTTGTGTGCTGCAGAGGTAGTTTGCAATCCCACTGTGGCCTTACTTTTTAAAAATATATGTGCTGAACTTGGCAACGTTAATATTTTGGCTACAAGATCCATTCTGGCTGGGGAATTCTGGGAATTGTAGTCCAAAAGGTAACTTTTCTAAGATGTCTGTAAGTGTGTATGTACCATAATGCATATGTTCACAGAAAGTAACGTATTTCAGATAAACAGCATTTACAAAGAGTATTCAATTATCATCCCTACAGATGCTCAAGCTATGCTTAAAGAGGAACACTTAGCCCATTGGTACCCAACCTTGGGTCTCCAGATGTTCTTAGACTAAAACTTCCAGAAGTCTTTACCACTAGCTGTGTTAGCCAGGATTTCTGGGAGTCGTAGTCCAAGAACAACTGGGGACCCAAGCTTGGCAACTACTAACCTAGCCCATATTATCACTTTTGACATATGGAAGATTATGCACTTTTCAGAAGATATGTTCCTGCTTTCATGAAGGCTGTAAGAATCTGGGGAACTGAGATTGTTTCTGCAAGAGGGAAACTAGGAACACATAAGCAGTGAAGTCTCTGCTGCAGAATCATTCCTTTCAAAAGTGAGGACATAGAGGGCACGTCTAAGCATTCTGCTCTTCAGTGCCCTGAGTTTATTTGTCGAGCATACAATCTACATTTTCCTAGAAAGTAGTAGATCAGTTAGCAATGAAAGTCAGGTTGTCTTGGTTTATGTCCTTGACATTTTTATTATTATTGTCTCCTCACAATTCCATTAATCCTTGTGCTTGTTAAGCTAGAGAAAATAGTGTATATCCTGAGTGTCATTAACCTCATTGGCAAGAAGCCTAGCTTCACTGGAAGCAGGACTTGTTTCTTGTTTTTCTAATAAATTTTACACTATTGAAGCAGTGGCATTTCTCAGTTTCTTCTTTTATAACAATTTGCATACACTTAGGGTTTGGAAATTTGTTTTGTTTTGCAGACATTTTAATGAAGATTGATGATATTGCATGAACTTTCCAACTAAAAAAGTCTTTTGACTTTAATCATCTCACAGGAGGAGGCTTTTAGGTCCATTTAAAATCCTTCTTAAAAATAAACTGGTTCCCTGTAGTGTAAAACATGTAAGAATATTAACAATAGCACTGAGCACTTACTTCAACTGTAGTCAGATGCTAAATAACACACACATATAAATATGTGATTATCAGAAATCAGTAATAGTAAGATGTAATAATGTAAACAAAGGAAGTTAAGTATTCAATTAGATATTGCTTCAGTGTAACAAATAGCGCCAGGGAATGTTGGGCTGGTTGGAGAAAACTTGCATCCACTTATCATGTATCTTAAATAAAATGTTTTTCTGTAATAAAAACAAAGTATCTGTGCAAGAATGAGAAGTAATAGCTTGGTACATTTCTGTATTAACACACTGGCCTAAGGCAGCACTGTACAAACAGAAAGAGTTATCAGGAGAGCACCTCCTCCTTGTTGATTGTTCCTGAGTTCCCTTTGCCTAATTACACTAGTTATGTTACCAGTTCTTCAACTAACATTTTGTTTCACAAGAAATGTGGTTTCTTTGTATTTCTGCTAAGGCTGCCCAAAAGCCTATGATTTCTCTGAAGCTAGATGCAGATGCTGCTGCCTTTGCATTTGCAAAGGAGAAGAGTCCCCATGTTGCCCTCCCAATGATTTTGCTAGAGGTCATAACCTGATTCAACAAGTCCATACTTCCCAATTTTGTACTGAATTTAATTGCATATCTGCATGGCAGAAAAGTTTTATTGAATTTGAAAGCTTTCACATTTTGTGAATTTATAATTGATCCTAATGAAAATCTTGCCCAAAGAGTTGTGAACTGGAGAAGTAAAGAAAGGTAGTGGCATGAAGGAAAGAGGCAAACAACCGTATGGGAGGCAATAGATAAAAATGAGTATGAGTTGCTGTAGCTTTGCAACCTCCCCCATTCTTGATATTTATTAATTGATTTACATAAGATAAGTGTCTCATTAGTTGTTTGTCAGTGAAGCATCCTCAAAATGGCTGTATTCACACACAATCCTGAATTATAATTTAATGTGCACTCTACACTTTCATTATTCTTCTCTTCTACCCCTGGAAGGAAGTTTTGATTTGTTTTCTGTTACCTGTGGTTCCCCGTGTGTTCACCCTAGACAAACTGAGTTAACGTGGTTTACTAAAACAAGCCAACCTCAAACCGTGATTAAATCCTGGCACACTTTACTAAACTACAGATAACACTAACAGTAGTGTTTAGGTATAAGGAACACTTCTGGATGGTTGAAAGTGGATGTAAATGCTTCCAGTGTCTTCCTTGCAGCCATCCCAAAGGAGAGGATAAGGGCAGGGTGGAGACAATGTATAATTCAAACTATAATTCAGCATTGTGTGTAAATTAGGCCAGCCCAATATGTTTTGCCATTCTAGATGAATTTACGTGTTTCCTGTTCTGTCCTAATGTATGTCAAACAGCTCAACAATTGAACATTAAATGAACAAAAATTGATAATGGTATTTTCTTGATTCCATTTTTAATTATCGCAGTGTTTTCACTTCCTTTTTGTGGAGTGCTTAGCTTTTCCCTTAGGGCCCAAGTGTACAGTACAGATAGCTCATCATTAGGAGAGGAAATTCTTTTAAGTATTAAAATTCTTGGATTGTGTTCTTTCATGTTTTCCATAGACTACCAATGAAGTGTGCTTTGTTTTGTAATTTGTCAATGGTAATTTGTCAAAGAACAGGCTTTGTTTACACATGTGGTTGTTCAGTTGTGCAGGTTTGCCTGAGCTATGTCTCTGCAAAATTAATGGAGCCTATCTGTAAAATGTTGAGTTTGGAGTACACGCAGCTCCAGTCCTAGGGTGGAGATGCATCATTGGCAAATGGTGGCAACTCGCATGTTTCTTCCAGGCCCAACAGGAAAAAGTGATAGTTTTCAAATAAGTAGGTTTCAAACAAGAAAACTCTTCCACCCATGAGCTTTACTTGGCTTAAAGACCCAACAGTCTACCTGTCAACCTGTAATTCCCATATAATTGATGGGCATATAATTCCCATTAAAAATTAGGTGTGTTTCTAGTATGCAGACTTTTCTGTTTTGTGTGCCTCACACTGTGTAAGATGCCCATATGAACCTAGTCTGGAACAAGAATGCTTCTGATCTTCAGTCTAGTGGAAGGCATTCAAGTTCATTTTAATATGAAGTAGTAAATGCTTAATTGACGGGAAAACCCTAATGAATGCATTTTACTTTTTTTTTGCTGTGATCTTTCATGTGAGCACACATTGCACATGCAATTAGAAAAGCATATCTTAAAAGGCTTATGAACATATTTGGCATGTGGTCAGTGTTCAGGTGAGGGAAGACTTTGATGAAGGATCAAAGAAGAAATGATAAACATGTATTTTACTTATAAATAAATTGAGCATGAAGTCAGTCTCTGAGCAGATCTTTGGAGTAGAACTTAATCCATAATTTTTATTTTACAGGAATGGACCTGTTCAGAGGTACCCATTGCAACCAGCATTTATCTTTGTTTTGAGTCAAGAGAAAGGACACCCTGTAGCTGTTTTGTAGGTCATTCCCCCAGCAGAAGTGCAAAATAAAGTTTACTAGCTCCTAGATTATAACGTTCCCCTCTCATCATCTTCTCTTTTAATAATGACATTATTATTTTTCTTTACAGTAACTTCTCAAGAAATAAGCTTTCAAGTTTGTTCCGAAAGACTTTCAGACATCTGAATCTGACTGATCTGTGAGTAATATCTTTTTATTATTATTTTTAAGAGGTGAAGGTTGCTGCTGTTATGAATATTATTAGCATTATTGCCAGCAGCAGCAGTATATTAGGGTTTTGAATATCAGTAAAATACTTCTGGTTGAATAGCTTAGTGGTTTAGTTATTTGGTTGGAGAGCCACAGGTTGGGAGTTCAGCTTTCCACTGTTCCTCCTGGGAGTAGAACCAACCTGTGTGGCCTTGGGCAAGCTGCACAGTCCCAGGGTATCCCTAGAAGAATTAAATGGTAAACTGCTTTCTTCGTGGTAAACCCTGAAAAGGGTTGCATAAGTTGGAATTGACGATAGCAGATGATAATGATGAAAATACTCGTGATTTACAGTTGTGCTTTTTCTTTTCTTTTCTTTATTTGGTACTGGCTACAACATGGAGAATACAAATAAGGGTACAAGAGATACCTTTAATAGACCATTAAGAATATAAACTTAAAAAACCCCAGAAAACAAAAAACAAACAGCTAGCTTGACATGATAAAACATTTTATTCAAGGCTGTGTATCAAGTTCATGCGGGTTGTTCCAACTTATATGTTGTTATTAATGTCCGAGATCCACATGGCTGAGGATGTTGAAGCCAGGTTCATTTCTTAGATGGAGATAGTGCAGTATGCAAGTTGTTTTTAAAGAGCCTTCCCTGGCTAACAGTTTGGAATTTATGACCCATCTCCTAAAACAGAGCTCAGGCAATTCCCCCCGTGCCCCCCCCACCTGGGGAATATACAATTTAAGGTCTTATGTGGCTGCTTCTACAGGCACCAGGCCATATGGAGTAGGTTTCGCTATGTCTTTTATGTCTTTGCTCTCAAATACAAAGTATAAAGTGATGATTGAAAGCAAGGATGGAAAAATTGTACTCTAAATGTAGTTAGGATTACAGTTCCCATCAGCCTTACCCAGTTCAGCTAATAGTGAAGTATCATGAGCGATCTTGTGTGACAAATTGTGGTTAACATTAATACTGATTGGTTTCAGACAAGCCAACTTTAGGCTATAATTTCTGATGCCAGTTTGTTGAAACAAACCGTAGTTAGCATTAGTCAAAATCATAGACAGTAATGTGGCTAATTAGAAACAGAAGGAAAAGCTTTTGTGGGCCTTTCCCTGATCATTTATGGGAGGAGCATAGGTAACATAAACCTGATGCTCACTGTAGCTGACATACATTGTGCTTGTCAATGCAGCTTGTACATTACAAGCAAAATTAATGACTTTACATGAAAGGAAAGGACCTAATGGTCAGAATCCTTTTACTTATGCCTTACAGTAGTGTCCTGCAAGACAAACAGTGTAAATTGCTATGGTGAATTGTCATTAGTTAAGAACTTAAGGTTTGCATTGTGTGTTCTATGCCAGTTGCATAACTTGGCAGACAAGAAGAAATATGAACATTGATTTTTAACTAGTGGCAAGGTGCCATAATAGTTTACATTATCTGACTTAACATAATGGGACATAAGCAATAGGATTATGGCCAGTATTCAGGAAAACTTTTGATAATTACAATAATATAACTATTCTAGTTTTATGTTTCAGAGAATATTTCATTGTATGGCAAAGTTCATTAGCTGATAAAATGTTCTGATTTGATCTATTATGCTAGAATCCTTTGACATTTGAAAAAGTCTCATTTAAAAAAACATTTCAAGCCTTTCCCTGAAGATGAATAGTTTCTTAATAAATATCCTGCTCCTAGTATTTTAGCTGACATAACCTCTGTAATAAAAATAGTATTATTCAGATGAATGTGATAGTTTTTAGGTAGCTCATATTAATGTGTTGACATAAATGCCTTATGATGGTGTTTTACATTATTCCTTTTGATCTTTCGTATGGGTGCACATGAACTCTGAAAGTTCAAAAAGCTTATGCTAGCACATGACAAGGGTTTAAGTGAGCACAGCTTTTTTAATTTAAGAAAAAAAAGGCATTCTGCTGATGACTAAACTGAACATCTAATCCGTATTATGTAAATTGACTTGATAGTGCAGTTTGTCTCATGTATCTGTAAGAGGGGGAAATGCTCTAATGACCAAATTTAATTTTTTCTTTATAATAAATGGAATTGCCAATAAAAACAATCCAATCTTCTTTACTGACTGTCCTTTGACTTCTGTGTAATCGGTTTCTTTTTTAGATGTCAGGGTAGGTATGAGTTGAGAGGGGTTTTAAAAGGCCAAAGCTTTAAAGAACTTCCAAGAGATTAAATTTGTTGTTTATGAGGTATTTGGATGCTAACAGCAAGTCAATCTAATAAAGTAGAGATTTGAAGGGAGATGGGAAGTTACTGGAAAAATAAGGATGAAGACCATATTGAAAAACATAGCAATAAATGGTTAGCAATAATCAGAAGAAAATATTATTCCAGAAAGAGAAGGGGGTGGAAATATTATTGAGAGAAGAGAAGGAGCAATAAACCGCAAATGATGTGTACTGAGCATGGAGTAGAGGGGTTGATTGTTAAGGTGTGAGAATTGCATATGTATGGTTTGTGTTGTTTACACAGTGTTTATGGCTAGGCTTGTGTTGCTGTACTGAAATCTGAGGAAACATTGCTTACCATTATCCCATTAAATCTTTCTGGGGATTTAGTTTACATTCTGATGAGCACATATATTGGAAATGAATAAAAGCACCCCTAAGGTTTTACGGATTCAGATAGGAGCATTGCAGACCTGCTATATTCTAGTTAAAGTGCACAAAAAACCACAAAGCAGCATAAAATAAATATAAACATAATATTCACTTGGCATGGGGAAGAACAAATAGATTACTGGGCATTGCTGTCATCTCCCTGTCCACCCCAATGTCTGATGGGGTAATTAAATGTTGAGAGTACTGTACACTGATTATATCCAGGGCCTGGCAGAGTTACTTTCTTGAGTACAACCTTCAGAATATTCTATACTGGTTAGGGGGTTGTGGGAACTGTAGTCCAGAAAGTAACTTTACTGGGGTCTGGTTATTTCTAGCTATTTTCCAGGTCTTTTATCTAGAGGTTCCTGGTCTCATATTTTTTGGAGTAGACCTGGATGCAGCTTTAGTTTCGACTAGTTATAAAACAGAGTGAAAGCTACTTTTCTAGCTGTAGCAGCTTGGCAGATACTGATGTTGTCTTTCTATAGATCTCAGTCTCAGTATTTGTCCACATTGTCCCTTTTGGAGAGGGCTGGTGTGGGCTAAATAGGGTTCCTTGGGATTGGCTAGAGGGGCGATACGCTGTTTTATGCAGTCCTTGCAACCAAATGGCATATCGGAGCTCAAGGGACCCTCTTTTGATCTGGCTCCTTCTTGTTGCACTTTCTGATATCATGAAGTGTTCTAATAATTGAGCCCTTCAGGATATTAGCAGGATGAACCCTTTTGCTGTTCCTTGGTGGAGGGGAAGGGAAGTGAAATTTTTTTTAGACTGTAGTACATATACTCCTACTATATAATATACATATTAAAAATTGCTTTATCACAGATTTGGCTGTAGGCAGTTTCTCAACTCGACCCTCAGACAAGGCAAAGAAAATATTTTTAATATTTTAAAATAAATTATACAATGCATTAGTGATGATCTACTACATTAAGTTTATCTTTCAGGGCTGCTGAGACTCCGTCTCTTACTTTCTGTCTGCATAACAAAAATGTGCACGTTGATCGCATTCACATTATTAACTTCATGTTTGATGTAGCCCTCAGGAATTCAGTGTTCTGTGTTACTTTTAGCTCTCCCATCCCCTCAGGAAATAGGGTTCTCCTTCCCTCCCTACCTTCCTATCTATCTCATTTATACTATTGGACATAACCCTAACTATTGACCCAAGCCATAATGACTCTCAATAGGAGTGGATGCTTAACCTTTTAAAATCTGTTAATGAGAATTTGTCAGATTTATAAAACACTCTGCTTAATCTATTTATTTTGGCCTGAGTCTAGTCAAACAGCCTTGAAAGTATCTGAACTTTGAAAGTATTCTGCAGAGACTGTGTTGGCAAAAAAATTTGAAGACTGTGTTAAAATCAAATATGATTCCAGTAGATTGTTGTAATTAGTGCTTTTCTGTTTCTTCTTCTAATTGGGTGTTTGAGGGGGAAATGATGGAGCATAGTTTTATGTATTTACTATATACCTATGTAAATATATAGTAAATATGTATTTACTATGTAGCACAGTTGTTCACATTTTAACAGTAATAAATCAACAACATTTTCATTATAATTTTTCAGAATATGCTTTTCAGAATACCCCTGTTGTGTTTTTGTTGGTAGTGTTTCATATTGGCTAAACCTTATTTCTCTTTGCAGACAATTATTATTATTGGTGAAATAGTTACATCTCTTACTTGAATCATATTTCTGTCAGTTTGACCATAAGGGGGAGCTCATTTTATCCCAGAATAGAGAACACATCCAAAAGTCCGTTATGGGAAAAAAATACAAACAGCATCAGATATTATTCTCAATCCAGAATATGTTTTGCTACAGTGAATTAAATTACTCAGGAGGCTGAATATTTGTTTCTGTGCACATAAATGTGGAACAAAAGATTGCTGAATTCAGCAGCACCACATCAGTTTTCTCCAGTTCAAGACCTAGTTGTCAGGCTGCATCATTTAATCAACTGATCTCTTAGATCTGGGCTGAGCAATTTGTAACTCTCCAGATATTATTGGATTGCAACTCCCATCAGCCCCCATCATGGATTTTGCTGGTCTAGTTTGCTGGCATGCTCTAGTCCATGGGGTCATGAAGAGTCAGACACAACTAAATGGTTAAACAACAACAAAAGTTTGCTGGGGTTTATAGTCCAACAATATTTGGAGAAGCACAATTTGCCCAGTGCTGATTTAGATTAGTAGATTAAAAAAATTATTTGCTTTGTCAAAATTTGTCAGATCAGATAACCTGATTCCTGAACCTCCCTAAGAGTTTTGTAAAATTTAATAGACCACTAGGAAAAAAACAGAAGCCGGTATTCTTCACAGTTGACATATTTCTAAAGGGGTTAAATCCAGTGTGGCCCAGAGGAATATTCTGAACCTTGTATAAGCCTCCCTTCTTCTGAATATTGAATAGTATATATAAGCATATATAAATAAGTATATGGTTGTATATTTAATGTATGGTTATGGTTATATACCCAAAATGTTAACTATAAAAATCTAGCACTGTGTTATAGAAATAAGAATATAAAAAATAATGATATAAATAAAAGTATATATAAGTAACTACTCAAACCAATCATAAACGCTTCAACAAAAATTAATGTGATGCATCAAAATAAAATAGTAAACCAGTAGGTGTTACAAAATAGTTAAGAATAAAAGTATTACAAAGATATATTCTCTAAAGTTACAAATATTTAACTCCCCAATTAAGTCATATCTATGAAAAATATCTTAACAAAGTTATGTAAGTAAAAAGAACAGAGTGCTGTCCTCTGAAGATACCGGCCACAGAGACTGGCGAAACGTCAGGAAGAACAACCTTCAGAACACAGCCAAAGAGCTTGAAAAACCCACAACAACCAAAAAGAACAATATTAGAGCATAAGCAATTTTAAAATCACAGCATAAATGGAAAATCTTAAATCAACCCCCCCAGTAGAATTTGTAATTTCAGAAGTTTCTAACTTAATATATGGCAAGTTGCCATTGTGCTGATAACATTGTTTCGACTGTATCTTTTGCAGACCCTGGAGTTACAAGGGCCCACAGCATCAAAGATTTCTTAGTAGACCCGAATATTGTAATACAAAGGCGTTGAACTACAAAGAGTGCAAACTATTAGAACTACATACAACACCTCTAAGTTTTAACAAAAACATTGCTAAGCTGTCAGAATGTTACGGTAGAGTGGTCTTGCTCAGCTTGAAACCTATCCAATTGTTTTGAATGCCTATAGTAAACTATTTCCAAGCCATACTTTTAAACGGAGTTTCATTTTCAGGGCTGCTTTTTCTAATACCCTCCTTCATTATTTTAATACAGTTTTAAACTGTGAAAGGTAGATTTATAGAAAATTGTTTATTCTTAGTAGAAGAGCTTACAAAAACTAATGGCGGTATGATGCATTTTAGAAGAGGCCATGAACAACCTCCATTTTCTCTCACACACAAACACAGAGAGTACTTTCTGAAGTAGAAGACTTTCAGAATTAATTGTTCTATTCAGATACAGACTGAGTTTTTAATTATATTAGAGTGCATGGACAATGCACGTAAGTTCTGTGGATGTCTGGGGATCAAAGCACATCTGGTGGGTATGGAGGGAAGTTGGGCTTTTGTTTCTACTTAACATACTTATGGGCACAGTGTAGGCATTCAGTACAGTCTTAAATTAATCAGGAAACTAACCTGTGTATGACTTGTGAAACCACTGTACAGTATTGAACAATTTTTTAAAGATGAAATCACTCCTGCGATCTATCCTTTTGTATATTATCTGATTTTTAAAATGTCTTTAACTTCTGTTTTTTTACTGCTGTAGGATTTTAGAAGGCAATCCATTCAAGTGTTCCTGTGACATTATGTGGATCAAGATATTCCAAGAGACCAGGAATCCAAAAACAGAAGTTCAGGATTTTTACTGTATGAATGACTACAACCAGAGAATATCTCTGATGGAGAAGCCAATTCCAAATTGTGGTAATGCTCTTTTATTTTATAGTAACTGTCATATGTATTTGAAGTTAATTTTGACATGAGTTGTGTTAGAAGGGTTCATTATGGATTACAGTGATTTACCGTAATTTTTGCTCCATAAAACGCACCGGACCTTAAGATGCACATAATTTTTAGAGGAGGAAAACAGGGAAATTATATTCTGAACCAAATAGTGTAATAAAATATTTAATAAACTATAACAGAATAACATTTGAACCATGTAAAGTGAACAGCAGTCAACAGTGGCATTAAGAACCATTACCACTGTCATTAACAAATGGAGAGACTCAAAGCTTTGTGTATTCTGATTTATGTACCATAAATTTGTGTACCATAAATTTAATTCAAGTACATATAGACCATTATCAGCCAGTGATAAGACCTATACCACGCTACCTATATTTTACATTTCCTTTCATCCACCTCCTCCCCATGCTTATAGAAATGTCTCAATGACAGATGAGATTGTTGTGCGACTCTGCCCATCTACAGCTCAAGCCTATATTAAGTTAGAAATGGTTTGTCTGATTTGGCACTGCATTGAGAGGTCCCTTTTAGTTGTGTGGAGGATAAATAGTGGAATTAAACTATTTAACAGCTGGTTTTCCTTATTTACTTTAGGTTATGCAAAAGAACAGCAACACAAAGCTTAACCCATTCACCAGCAGTAGCACATGCTCAGCATAAGACCAAATCTCAGGTTTCTGATGTAATTGAACATTTATAGCATGCAAGGCACAACAGCCATGAACAATGTTCTTGATGAGCCAAAAAAACTGAATACAAACTATAGTAGCTGAAATCAGGAAGCAGGTACTGTAATCCAGTTAGAAGTCACGAGGCAGTTAGTTTCCTTGCTGCAACACCCTTTGGAAATACATTCTCTATTAGATGCCCAGAAGTAGTTGAAAAATTTGCAAGTCGAATCCAAATTTCTCATAAGAATGCATTGAAAATTAATTAATGCATTCTTATGGGAAAAAAAGGTCAGAAACTTTTAAAAAATTAAAAGAAAGTCACTTACCAGGTACTGTAGACTGAGCCCAGCTCTTTACAGTGCCTTGGTAGACCCCAGAACAGTCAAAAAAGAGCCCCAAACAGCTAAAAGCCAGCAGGCAGCTGGCAGCCAGCAGCCATTTTGTGCTCTTCTCTGCTCCTGCCCCCTCCCCTCTCCTCACCTAACAGCTGATCAGCGCTGGTCTGAAACGCTTCCCAGGCAAGCAGGTTTCAACTCTAACTGAGCACCTTTTCACCCAGGCACGGTTTAACCCAAAACAAGCAGCTTTTAAAGAAAAACAAGCAGATTTTTAAGGCAAGCATGCATGTTTCTACACAAGCAGGTTTCAACTCAAATGGAGCACCTTTTCACCCAAGCACAGTTTAACCCCAAACACGCAGCTTTTAAACTAAATTTTACATTTTAAAATGATAATGCCAAGCAATCCCAGGTCTCTCTCCCAGCTCTCTAACTGCTTGGACTAGCAAGGAAGCAGACAAGCAGCCTCTTCACTAACTGAATGTTTGAATTTCCCTGCCTTCCCCGCATATTAGGTATGCTAGTATCTGTGCACTGGAGGATTGTGGGAGGAACATTCCAGCCCCTGATGGGGGTCCTGTGGGGCACCCCAAAACACTGAGTAGGTCTCTTGGTCTCTTTCAGGACTGGGGCTGTGCAGCCCTGCTCTGATCAGGAGGTGCAGCCTGGGGGTCACCATGCTTTTGGGGGATAGGGCACAGAAAGGGGAAGAATTTTCAGGGGCCATTCCAACTCATACCTGGCAGGGGAGATACCATTATTGTAAAAGTGGTTTTCCCAGGGTAATGCTCATCTATTGCACTTTGGATGTGCTGATCCCTATGATTTCCCCAAATGTGGGAAAATCAGCTGCCTAAGTGGGGAACTGTGTTTGTGGTTTCTCCTGGTTTTTCTAGAATCACTCTTTTTCCCCCTTTTGTCCTTGCCTATTTTCATTGCCTACTGCTATTGGCCTTGCTGTTTTTCCAGGTAGGCTGCAGAAAGCAGATCCTGGAAAGCCAGCAGTGCAGAATGGTGAGGTCCAAACAGCAAGCAGTCTCTGGTGCCAGTTCAGAGGCCTCCCAGCATGGCAATGGGAAGCTTCAGGGTGGTGGTGGCTGAGCCCCCTTTTTTTACTGTATTTACTCCATAAGATGCACATACTTTCTCCCCCTCTATTTGGGGGGGAAAGTGTGTCTTATGGAGTGAAAAATACGGTATATTTTGGAGTCATACATCATATTTTGGGACAATGTTGCAGGTACAGTCCTGCACATAAGTTATTTGACTTTTAAGCAAGACCAGCACAAATGAAACAGCCTGCCTATCTGTGAGATTTTTGTCCATATCTTGAAGTAACTTTCCTAACTTTGGGGTCTCATTTTGCAGGACTTCTTGTTAGAATGTTTTTTTCAGGCTGCCATATTAAACAATCATTCAATTTTGCCTGGTAAAGCGTATGAGAGATGTACCTTGAAAAGTCAGTCCATCTTTCCTATTGTGCATGTTTTGCGTTATGAACACCATGACAGCTACTTTGTTCAGAAGTGAATACTTTCAGGTAGATGAATCATGCTGAAAATAGAATTTTATTTTGTTTAAGAATAGAATTTAACTTCCAAACATTGTAGGTCAAACATGTTTTTTTTTTGGTCAAAACAACCTGATAGTGGCACGCCTTTTCTATCTACTTAAATTATGTGGAAGTACCTGTTACAGAATTTTATGGGGAACATATGCATGATATTTCTGGATAGCTTTTATGGTCCATCTAATCACCAGCACATCAAACAGTATAACTCTCGGACAGACAATTAATTAGTAACTAATGATTTGGATCCTCAATTCTTGTGAGTGGTACTCTACTCACAGAAGACTACTATCAGTGGAATACATAAGTAATCTCCAGTGACCTTTCCTTCTGCCTTGCAACTCCCTATGCTCCCCTACAGATATGTTGTGGAGAAACCCTCTGGAGCACTAAGGAGAATGACACCAGGCAGGGAGGAGCATTAGAAGGACAGAGACTAACAGCAGAAGAACCCTTCTGACTGTGTAAGAAAGACAAAGGACGATCCAGGCCTGACTATTCATTTTCATAGTTCTGTATGACAAGTTGTCAGCAGCATCTTGTTTCCATTTCTGGGCCAATTGTGCAGACATTGGCCCAGAGCTTAATTTCCACTGCTTACTTTTTATGCTGCTACTTTGTTCTCTTTAATTCTCCTTGATACAGGTGTATCCTCTTCTTAGCTACCCCCCCCCTTTATTTTTGTTATCTGCTGTTTTATATTCCAGCCCATTAGTGTATTGGATCTTTTGTTTTACTCTTTATGAGCCTTATGGAAATCTTGCTTTACTGAGTCTTATCGCTTCAGCAAATTTTAGGCTTTATTTCTCCCTTTTAAAATAATACTCTTGTATTCTTCATCCCCTTAACAAGTCTGTGGGTGGCAAGTCAGACAGTACAAATTATCAGACAGTACAAATCATTGGATCTAAATGACAGTACAGAGTGACATATATAATCTCAATCATTCACAATCTTGATCATACAGCTTGTCATTGGATTTTAACCTTAATCTCCTAAATCCTACACCGTGTTAATTCCATGCAAAATCTTGGTCATATCTTAATCACACACATTCTTAAAAACTTAAAAAATCTTGATCACGACCAACATCAAGATAATACCATGTATTTGCTGATGTTTTCTCCAAATGAACCATGCTGCAGAATTATTTTCTTGTGACCAGTCATTGCCTATATTTCAAACATATATTCTAAGGCCCTTGCTTCAAGCAAGTTTCCTCAGGCTAAAGTGTCTTTAGATCACTACAATAGTGAGTGCCTTGAACATTTTTTGTATAGGCATCCTTCAGTCTTGAGAGACTATGGTAACATGCTCTGAATGTCTTGGAACTGCGTCTAGTGTGGCTAAGAAGGCCAATTCGAGAGTGACAATTCCTTCCACACTGAAGACAAATACAATCTGTCCCATGTCACATGTTGCTGGTTTCGGGACTGCCTCTTTGCCTCGGCCTGCTGAACAAGTGTCTCTTCAAATTGGGAGAGGCCATGCTGTACTGCCTGCCTCCAGGCTGAATGCTCAGATGTCAGAGTTTTCCATCTGTTGAGGTCCATTCCTAAGGCCTTCAGATCCTGCTTGCAGATATCCTTGTATTGCAGCTGTGGTCTCCCTCTGGGGCAATTTCCCTGCACTAATTCTCCATACAGGAGATATTTTGGAATCCAGCCATCAGCCATTCTCATGCCATTCCTGAGCCACTGTAGTTATGTATACATGCTATAAATTCCAGCTCATTCTAGGACTACTCTATTTGGAACTTTGTCCTGCCAGGTGATACCAAAAATACGTCGGAGACAACACATATTGAACGTGTTCAGCTTCCTCTCCTGCCATGTACAAAGGGTCCAGGACTCATTGCACTACAGGAGTGTACTCAGGACACAGTCTCTATAGACCTGGATCTTGGTATATGCCATCAGCTTCTTATTGAACCATACTCTCTTTGTGAGTCTAGAGAACATGGTTGCTGCTTTGCCAGTGCGTTCATCCAGCTCGACATCTAGAGAGAGAGTATCAGAGATTGTTGAGTCAAGGTACACAAAGTCATAAACAACCTCCAATACTTGCTTGGAGATGGTAATAGAGGGAGATGAGTCCATGCCCTGGCCAATGTCTTGCGTTTTCTTCAGGCTGATGGTTAGTCCAAAATCTTGGCAGGCCTTACTAAAACGATTCATGAGTTATTGGAGGTCTCAGCAGAATGGGCAACAACAGCTGCATCATTGGTGAAGAGGAAGTCCTCCATGCATTTCAGTTGGACTTTGGCCTTCACTCTCAATCTAGAGAGATTAAAGAGCTTTCCATCTGATCTAGTCCATGGGTAGACACCTTCTGTTTCACTTCCCAAAGCGTGCTTCAGCATGACAGCAAAAAAGATCCCAAACAGAGTCGATGAGAGGACACAGCCCTGTTTCACTCCACTTTGGATGTCAAAGGGATCTGATGTTGAACCATCAAAAACTACAGTGTCCTTGTTTTCCTCATGAAAGGACCTGATGATGTTAAGGAGTCAGGGTGGACATCCAATCTTGGGAAGGATTTTAAAAAGGCTGTCCCTCTTAACCAAATCAAAGGCCTTTGTAAAATCTATGAAGGCCACAAAGAGTGGCTGTCGTTGTTCCCTGCATTTCTCCTGCAACTGTCGCAGGGAGAATACCATGTCAGTTGTGGATCTATTAGCCTGAAATCCACACTGTGATTCTGGATAGACTCTGTCTGCAAGGACCCGGAGTCTCTTCAGCACAACACGGGCAGGCAGCTTCCCTACAACACTGAGAAGAGAGATGTCATGGTAGTTATTTCAGTCACCGCTGTCTCCTTTGTTCTTGTACAGTTTGCATCCTTCATGTCCTGTAGTACTCCACCTTCCCTCCAGCAAAGACAAAATATTTCATACAGCTCAGTGGTGATGGTCTCTTGACAGCACTTCAGCACTTCAACAGGGATGTTATCCTTCCTAGGTGCCTTGCCAGAGGTGAGGGAATCCAAGGCCACTTTTATTTCCGCTAAAGTTGGTTTGCTGTCCAATTCTTCCAGGACAGGCAGGCAATCAATATTATTTAATGCCTCTTTGGTTACTACATTCCCTCTAGAATATAACTCAGAGTAGTGCCACACCCAGTATTCCATCTGCTGTGCTCAGTCCTAGATGATCATGCCTGTAGCAGACTTCAGAGGAGCAGATTTCTTCTGTATTGGAGCTAAAGCCTGCTTGATACCGTCATACATTCCCTTGATGTTACTTGCTTCCACTGCTATCTGTATCTGAGAACATCTCCTGGCAGTCTGTTGGACTTTGCTACAAGTAGTTCGAAGAACCTGCAAGTTGTAGTCACTAGGACATTGGTTTCTGACACTGTTGTACCTTCAGATTGTTGTGGTTTGATGAGATCAGGTCTAATCTTCTGTGCCCAAAAAGAGAGTAAAGTTTAAATAATATACTTGTGTTGGGAAAATACCTTCAGCAGACCTACAAGATGTTTGATGGTTCCCTGATTGCTATAGCAGCAAACACGTAAAAGTCTTCATTGGGTTATCACAAATGGGTCTTCATTTGCTTTTTGTTTATTTATTTATTAGATTTATATACCGCCCATCTAGAATGTGTCTACTCTGGGCGGTTTACATATATCATAAAAATAAACTAAAGTAAAATCCAGATTAATAACAGAGTCCAAGATGGGAAAAGAAGAAAGAGAAAGAGAGAGAAAGAAAAGGGGAGATAGGCTAGATAATGGTTGTAGGGAAGGCCTGCCTGTATAGCCATGTCTTCAAGTTAGTCTTGAAGACCATCAACGAGGGAGTCAGGCGGATCTCTACAGGTAGGTTGTTCCAGAGATGAGGGACCACTGCCGAGAAGACCTGATTTCTAGTTTTTTCCCACCAGGCCTCTCTTGGTGTTAGGCCCCCTCAGTGGGTGATACGGGTAGAACTGGGCAGAACAAGGCACTCTGCCAGGTATCGAGGGCCTAAACCATTAAGGGCTTTGTATGTACAGTAATGGTTAACACCTTGAAATCAATCCAGAAGCGGATAGGTAGGCAGTGTAATGCGGCCAAGGTGGGGGAAATATGGTGAAATCTTTGCACCCCTGTTAATAGCCTGGCCGCTGTGTTCTGGACCATCTGGAGCTTCCGTATTAGTCTCAAAGGAAGCCCCACATAGAGAGTGTTACAGTAGTCTGTTCTTGAGACTGCAAGTGCATGGACCAGTGTGGAGAGTGCCTCCGCGTCATAGGGACACAGCTGGTCAATCCGCCGAAGATGGAAATAGACAGTACAGACCACTGATGCTACTTGGGTCTCCATGGTAAGCGCTGGGTCAAGGTGGACCCCCAGACTGTGAACTGAATTCTTTGTGGTGAGAGTCACACACCCCCAGAAGAGAGGGAGTTCCCCAAACTACTGACCTGCAGGATCTCTGTCTTGTCTGGATTCAACCTTAGTCCATTCGACTGCATCCAGGCAGCACCCAAGGGATGGAATGGCATCCACTGCAGATGGAAAAAAGGAGATGTAGAGCTGGGTGTCATCAGCATATTGATGACATGAAGCTCCACATCCCCAGATGACCCCACCCAGTGTCTTCATATAGATGTTGAACAGCATTGGGGAGATGATGGAACCCTGCGGGACCCCACAACTGAAGGACCACGGGGCTGATACATTCTCCCCAAGCTGAACTCTCTGGGGTCCAAGAAGAACCGGAGCCAAGCGAGAGGAAGGCCACCAATCCCCAACTCGGAGAGCCTCCCCAGTAGGATACCGTGGTCGAGGGTATCAAAGGTGGATGAGATATCAAGGGGGACGAGCAAGGACATTTTGCCCCTGTCGGCCTCCCTAAGTAGGTCATCCAGCAGGGCGATCAATGCTGTTTCCGTGCTGTGGCGTGGCCTGAAGCCCGCCTGAAGCTGGTCAGCCACCACCCTCTCAACTACCTTGCTAAGAAAAGAAACATTGGTGATGGGCCTATAATTGCCAATGTTGGAGATGTTGTTCAGATATAGTCTGTATTATCCCTGACTATTGCTTTTGTCTTCTGTGACAGGGTATGCATTCATGTTCCATGGTGATAGTGCAGCCTTTTCTGTAAAACTGATAGATGCGATTTCTAATGTGCAGAAGGCTTTCCTGTTCACTGACCTATGCAAGTCCACAAGTTCAAGGCAGGACCATGCCTTTAAAACAATAGGAACAACAGCCAGATCTAACATCTGTCTTAAACAAATCTTGGAAAATGCAGATCCATAAGGAATTATGCCATGACACCTACTTGCTTTTCATTCTTACCAGTTGGGCTTCATTGATTCTGACACGACCATAATTCTTATAGCTAGTAATTGGTTCTTGCTCCCTCCTGTGACCTTAGAGTATGTACTACCTATTGTGGAATTTCCATACATCCTTCTAATCACCAGTCTATTGCCCTTCCTTGGACAGACAATCATATCTAGAAGATTAGCATGGACAAACTAGAATTCCCCCCCCCCTCTATTTATCTTTTTTTTTTTTTTTTTGCTGCTCCTTAGTGTTTTGTATTCTACTTTTCTTCCTGTTTGATGTTTCTTTTTTTGGCTCCATTCCTTGGCAATGATAAGGATGGAAATGAATGAGTCATTCATGTAGCACCATAGTGAGAGCTGGGAGCTGGGGTGATAATCTTCAGGTCAGGCCTGTAATTTCCATCAGAACCATTTTCCCATAATATTTTTGGCAGCATTGGTTTAAATATTTGATTATAACTTTAAAATGGTTGCCTGTTTATTTTAGTATCCGTAAGTGTAGAGGGAAGGACAGTTTTTACTGAAAAATTCTTTGGCACTGAAATGAGCGTTCAACTGGCCGGTTTCGCATCAAACTCAGAACCACTTCCCTATGGGAGTGTTTGGAAAATTACTTGCATGAAGCAGCACTTGGCTGGAATGCTTAAAATGTCACCATAGTGTATTAGTGAAGTATCTGGCAACTCTTGGCTCCTTTATGTAGGATTTCCCAGACTTTCAGGTAGGTTTTAGGGATATATTGCAGGGAGGGATAGCAGACGTGTCCCTCTTGCCTGTGGAATCTGCTTCTGCACCCATGTGGGCAACCGGGCAGGTGATGGGACTCTCATAGCTTATGAAATCTGAATGGCAGTTTTTGTGCATGCTTTTGTTGTAGTAACAACGTGCCTTGAAGTGGCTGCAAATTACTTTTTGTAACTGTGCCTGCCAACGCTCATGGATTCTTCGTCTGTATTGTTCAGATATTTCTTTTGCTAAAAGACAATCCTTTTTTTGGTGGCAGTGTAGAATCCTGTTCCATGTCCTTGTGGCAGAGTGGCGATTGGTGCATCCCTGAAAACATGGACAGTGATGACCAAAAAGTAGGAAACAGAGGACAGGGATTACCTGAAAAGAGGACATTTTTCACCTGAAAGGATATTTTTTGCATTAAATTTGCGTGTGCTAATTTAAGTAATCAAATATAATGATATTTATGTATAAATATAATGCTTTATCCCTTTCTATTCGGAATACACAAGGTGAAGGTCTGGGTAAACATTGTCATTTTAGACTGCAGCTTCCTATGTTATGCTGACTGGGGAATTCTGAGAGTTGTAGGCTAAAATGTAAAGTTTGCAATCTCAGGATTCAAGAGTGAATGAAGAGAAATGATGCAAATTTACCTTCTTGTGAGAGAAGCGAATTAATATTGGCTGGTGCCTGTGGCCTGATTTCAGTTAATATAAGGAGACTGGAAAATAAGTGTTTTTGAGTGCACATAAATGCAGCATCACACTAATGCATTATATGCATTTCCTTCAATGCCAGATTATTACCTAGAAATCAACAAATTCAAAAAATGTTGAGTAGGGAAAATTAAAGGGTGGAGATAGGATGTGAACACTAAAGGTTGCCTTCTTTTATTTGCTTACCTAGGAGTAAACTCATTGCTGTCAATGGGCCTACTTCTGAATAGATGTGTATAGGAGTATTATGAGATTATAGGAGTATTATGAGATGTAAGAAGTGGAAATAATATAAGGTAATAAAGAATGTAGTTGTATTATAAAGATTTGCAGTGATTCATGAGGAAATAATCAGCTGTGGGTTGTTTTTGTCTTTTTATTTCATTAAATGGACGGTCAAAAACTGCAGCAAAATTAATTTTAAAAATAACCAATTGAGTTGTATCTTAATTGAGGCTGCCTCACTCAGACATTCTTCTTATTAGTTTGAGTTACTGTACATCCTACTCGTACTCTAATAACTCTATCCTGGGAAGTGAAACTAAGGTAGGCTGCTGTGCACCATTGCATGGTTACAGGTAGTTTTTTGTTTTTTTGTTTTTGTTTTTAATGGAAAAGCCGATGGGCTGTTGTATTCAGGAGGGAAGAGCAAATTCCCTGGATTGATTGGGATCATATGGAGGGAGAAGGTAAAAGCAAGATTGAGAAGGGCATGGTGGATTCCTTTTAAATCAAATCCAAAGTGCATAAAGGAGAATGGAGAGGGCAGGAGGAGGACTCAGCCATGATTCCAGCCTCTGTATTGAGCAGGAAATAAAAATGAACTCACCACACTGCTCCTGCAACACATATTATTATTATCTCTCTGTTATGGAGTCACAGTGTGTCTGTTCAATAATGTATTTATTTTATTTTATGTTTTTGTTTGCCATGCCCTCTTTTGCACTTGCTACTTACTATAGCTACAGTGGGGTCTTCACTTAAGAACGGCTCGAGTTAAGAACATTTTGACTTAAGAACCACTCTCATAGGAAAATATTGACTTGACTTACATACTTAGATTTGAGTTAAGAACTGAAAAAACCCATGTGGGAGGCAGGGAAAGTGCAAAATTTGAACTTTCAATTAACTGTTGGCCAGTGAAAAGGGTGCCTGTCTGCTTCCTCACTCCTCCCAGCGTTTAGAGAGTGGATTGGGAGACAGTCTTCAGACTGCCTGGACTGTATTTTCCCTGCCTTCCCTGAACCTTTCTTGACCTAAGAAAAAAAGAAAAAAATATCCCCCTCTAGTGGTCGAAGGCAGAATAGCAGCTTCCCATTAGTTTCTATGGACGGAAAAGAGCAGATACGGATCAAATGGTTTTAAATGCATTCCTATGGGAAATGCAGATTTGACCTAAGAACTTTTTGACTTGAGAACCGCCTTCCAATACGGATTAAGTTCTCAAGTCAAGACCCCACTGTACATTATTTTAAATGTGCAAGAAATGCAAAGTAAAAAAAAAATGCAACTAGGAATGGGAAAATCTGCCAGTTACTCTTTTTCTTGAATTTAAGATTTTTAACCTCAACTTCTTTTCATTCTGAATGTGGAGTTGAGAATTTTGGTAAATTCTTCTAAAATGAACTGAAGTAGATTTTTTTTTCTCATTTGTACTGGACAGATTTTAAAAAGTGGAGCTATACCTAGCATGGAGAAGGACATGTTACACCTGCCCACTGTTTATATGTTAAAATTGAAGATACCTCAGAAAGAAAAAGCAATTTCAGTTCTTTCTCAAGACTTCACTCAGAATCGAAACAGGAACACTTTAAATAGGGATATTCTGTTGCTACTGGTGCCATCAGTTCCATGGCAGCACATCTAGGCAACAGGATTTTGACCAATGCATCATATTTATTTTTATTTTTTATTTTTTATTTTTTTGCTGGAAAGGAAAGATTTACTGTAATAGTAAAAATAAAGCTATTTTTAGTTTAGTTGGGAAGAATGAAAAACCTAGGCTGGAATGCTGTGCATAACTACCTGAGAGTAAGTCCCATTGAACTCAGTGAGATATACTCCTATGTAGATCTGTGTAGGGTATATTCAATCAAATTTACTTACAAATATATGTTCAGTAATAAATGTGTGGTTGCTCATTTTTTCCTCCTGTTGTGTGGAAATAGACTGCTTTTGAACCCATTTTCTCTGTTTAGAAAGTCTATCCCAAGAGATATTAAAACACCCATTTCTTTGATGCATTAGTATTTGTTTTGGCTTTTTAAAAAACAACATTGCTGCATCATAGGGAAAAATGTACTCTATTTGACCCTGTCACTAGGTTTCTCATCACTGTTTCTTTCTGGACTTCAGTGAACTTGCAAGAGGGCAAGCGGGTTGTACTTTATAAAAGAAGACACAGCAGCAAGGATGTCGGAAATTAAAGTATTTCATTTATTTTGACAGATGTTTTGCATTTTTGTGTGGTAATAATTTCTGCATAGTATAAATTTAGTATTGTATAGAAAATTGTATGAGTGATATTAGTGCAAGGCCTAAATCAGTCAGCTCCTAGTAAATGACTTGCTGAGAAATGGAGTGGGTTTCTGATAAGATTACTTATGTTAGCTAGCCAGTGAAGTGAGAAATAGAAATAGTTGGTGATTTTGCCTTTACCTGCTTTTCATGGTTGAGGTGGTTGAATACTTGCTTAAAAAACTTAGTTGCTATTAAACTTGAAGTGCTCAGTTATAGCTCGTGATGATGATGATGATAAGATAGCATATTAACAGGAATAACTGAAACACTACAGTAATCAGTCAGGGGATATTTCTGTCCCTCCTTTGCTGTAATGACAAATTATATAATATTTCCAAGGTTATGTTTCATCTAGTCCATAGGCTTCTTCATAATGGTATACAGTACTGTATATGGATACAACTGATCCATGAGCTAGAATTTGCTACTTTACAGTTGTAAAGCTCAATTGATGTCAGCTTGTAGTTATTTAAGTAGTTTGAAGCAGTACATACATAAAATAACTTACTCATGTTTAGAATGTAAAATTTTCTTGGTAGATACTTTTTAAGATAATTCATAATTAATTATTATGTGACAGTTAAGAATAATACCTATAATATACTAAATGACCTGGACTTTCCAAGGATGTGTTATGTTCAGCCATGTTCTGTGTATTTCTGGTCCAAACACATATGTTAGACTGTTTTCTGATTTGCTGTAAAAAAAATGATGGCAGTAAACAATCTATGCAGAAGAGTTCAAGTAAAAGGAACAAAAACTACTCTTCCTTACTTCATTGCACTCTGTGGCAAATGTGGAGCTCACATTAGGCAAGATGGTTTAAAGCAGCAAAGTGTTGTGTAAGAGAGGGGTAGATTTTGCTTCTTCTCCGTTTTGTATGAAAAGTTAAATCTCTGCTTTCATCTTTTATCCACACAAGAAAATACCTGTTTAAATCACAGTTTAGTTTGCACCTGAATATGGAATGTTTTTCAAAGTTTGAAGACTCTAGTTTGGCTTACCTGGTTATTTTAGAAACAGGGCTACATTGGTGCTGAGTTGCCAGATATGTGATTTAATTCAGAATTTGATCTTTAATTGTGTTTTAAGAAGTTGCTAGTGCCCATGTTCTCAACCATCTCAGAGTGCAGGACATGTAAGAATGGGCTCAAACTACAGGAAGCAAAATTTTGACTATCAAGAAAAACTTTCTAACTGTTATAGCAGTATAGCAATGGAACCAATTACCTTGGGAGGTGGGGAGCGGTCCAACACTGAAGGCATTCATGAGAAAATTGACAGTAGATCTGTCAGATCTACTTTGATTTGGATTCCTGTATTGAGCAGGGGATTGGACTCGATGGCCTTATAGGCCCTTTCCAACTTCATGATTCTATGGTTCTACAGCAAATGGCCAAGAGAACATTACTGAAGTACCCCACATTTGGTAAAAAAAAATAGTCTAATTATGTTAACATTTTAATTTTTTAAATTGTATCTATCTTCTATATACATCCATAATTTTAAATTGTGCAACCCTCTGATACGATTAAAGAAAGAAGCTCTTCAAAACAAAATTACAAAACATGTAGATTCAGAACTTTTTTCTTTCAAGGCCTTTCTTATTGGCTTTCAGCTGTACCAAAAGGATCCCATAGTCTGTGGAACAAAGTTAGTATTCTAAAGCAGTGATTCTCAAATTTGGGTCCAGGTGTTCTTGGACTACAACTCCCAGAAATCCTTGCCAGCAACAAGTGGTGAAGGTTTCTGGAAATTGTGGTCCAAGAACATCTGGAGACCCCAGTTTGAGAACAAATGTGCTAAACAGTAGCCTTGCCTCAACCATCTTTGTGCCTTTACATCACAGATACTGTTGTTTACATTGCAGCAATCCTTGTGTTGTCTGTTTCTGTGACATGTTCAACAGCTACAGTATTACCACCAAATCCCCCCCCCCTTGTCATTATGTCAGCCTCTGAGGCTGTTAAAATGATGGCAGTATAATAGAGGAAGCTCCCGATTAGGGGTTGTACCTAGATAAATAGGTGACAATTTTATCATAGTTATGTGAATTTTTACTTTGTTCCTCCAGTTCCAAATGAAAAAATTCAGAGGTTTTCACTCTGTTGGATCAAATTGCAAGAGTTTTGAGGATTTTTTGCATGTGTGCAAAATTGAATTTTATGAACACATACACATCCAGAAGATTAGGACTACTTACATACCAGCCCAAAATTTGAATCACTTGAGATAACATCAGAATTTAAAATAATAGCTTAAAAGGGTAATAAAAACATACTGTTATAAAAAGATCTTCTATCCCTCCAGAAGCAGATTTTTCAGGAGTATAGGAGGTTGTTGGAGTGATGTGCAGTGAGTTTTTGTACCCACTATAGGAAATCGTGAATACGTATTGGATCATGCTCTAGGCCAGGGGTCCCCAACCACGGCCTGGTGCCCGTCTGTGGTCATGACAGGACCGGGCCATGGAAACAGATCTCATGCTCCCCGCACGCACCCCACCCACCCTCACGCCGCACAGGTGCCCTGCCAACCTGCAAATGCACCGCACCCATCTGAGCATGTGTGAGCACGCCCCATCCATCCGCAAGCATGCCCCGCCAACTCACGAATGTGTGCAAGTGCCCCCCGCCCAACCACACATTTGCACGAGCATGCCCCACCTGTGCATGCAAGTGAGCACATCCTGCCCATCTGCAAGTGTGCTCCGCCCATCCATGCATGCATGCGAACACACCCCACCCATCTGCGCACACACCCCACCTACCCGCGAGCACAGGGGGTGCCCCGCATCCCCAACCCAACCTGCCCATGGTTCAGAAATGGTTGGGGACCACTGCTCTAGGTAACTCTTGTTTTAAGCCAATGAAAACAAGTTACATATTGTAGTTGCTATTTCAAGCTTCTGTGATGCTGATGTGTTTTCTCTGCTATTATAAGATTACTTTAAGAAACAAATTGATGTCCAGTTTATTGTAAAGCAATTATATGCCAAAATATGTCTGAATTTGATAATTTATTATAATTGTGATCCCTGTAGTGTATCTCTTATGTCTGTTACAATCACCTCATGGAGATTTATCTTTTCCTTGTCTAACAGGCTTGCCTTCCGTTAAACTTAGCACACATAATCTCACTGTTTTTGAAGGAAGGAATATCACATTATACTGTGATGTTACTGGAAGTCCAACACCAAGTATAGCTTGGGTTTTCCGTAATATTGTTTCAAAATATGAGGTAAGAATATATATCAAAATATGTTGATATGTCAAGGCCTTTCTCTGTTTTTTTGAGGAACACTATACTATAATTAATTTCTTGATTGCCAGTATTTCTGCTAACATTCATGCATAGGATAATGTTAAATATAACCTGGACATTATTAATTGTGAACTGGTGAGGGAGTGTACATTTTCTCAAGAGCACACAGACCAGTGAGGCTGAGGGCCAGTCCAGCTGTATAAATTCTTAAAAGTCACATGATGAGGTGCTGCTTACTAACTCCATGTCCCTCATTTAACCTGATGTCAAAGTGCTGACTGCAGTGATTGCATCTGCTTTTCTCAAGAATGAGTCTGCTTCCTGCAAGACTATCTGATGCTCTAAAGTCCATGTAGGTGTCACAGCAAACATTCATATCCAGTCCTGTCATCTGCTGATTGGCTAGCATCTGTAATAGTATGTTTACAATTTGCAGCCTCAGTTAAGGATTGAAGAATTGGTTTCCTTCACCCTTTGGTATTTCTCTTATGTGCTTTCTCCAGGCTAATGTGATCAATTGATGCTAGCCAGGGCAAATGTAGGTGCTCAGTCCCTTTTGTACTGGTGTTCAGTAAAAGCAGATGGTCTTTTAATGTCTGGCACAAACATGGCTCTGTCTGTGAAAATTGTCAGTCATCCAGGTGTGGTTATCTGGAAGCTGAGTCATGGCAACTGGACTTCTTTCTTGTTAGGTTGAAATATTTCACTACTAATCCAAGTAGATTCTTCTGTCTGAGGAGAGCTGGTAGAAGACCCCGATATACCCTCCACATTGGTTTCACTTCCCCCTGGTCTGAATAGGCTCATCAAAAGGACAAAGGACATAATCCCACTTCTGCAGTTCTGAGGTTTCCACCCAGGCAATGGGTAGAGAAGGACTGCAGAAGTGGGATTATTGCTCACCCCCCAGTCCTTTCTTCTTCTAACGAGCCTTTTTAGATTAGGGGGAAGTGAAACCAATGTGGAGGATATATCAGGGACCTCCTACCAACCCTCCTCAGACTGAAGAAGCTACTTGGATTAGTCAAACATTTCAACCTAACAAGAAAGAAGTCCAGTTGCCATGACTCAGCTTCCATCTATCTACTGACAGAAGTTGCAGCTGTTCAGACAATTGGTGCTTTTCTTCATGATCCCATCCTCTTCGTAATTTGGGTAGAAATTCCTTGATGAAAAATACATTTTTAAAGATGTTAGCAAACCTGATGCTTGCCATTTAATTAGAGCTTGTGAGTGAACATGGAATGGACTTTTGCTTTATTAGTGTGTTTGTCATCCTCATCTTCAAATATTGTCTAATTATTCCCTGGATGTTGCAGAAGCGCAATATAGTAGATCAGCTAAATATCAAATCTCCAGCTTCACTTTTGCATGCTTACAGCATAATTATTGCGACAGGTGTCCACCTGCCTCTGAACAATGGCAAATGGGAGTATAAGATCATATGAAACACTGCTATGCAATGTTCCTTCTGAGTTTCTGTCCCACTGCATGTGAGCCTTGCTCCATGTGCACGGAGGTTGGCGGGGCTTCATTCAAAAGGGGAAGGAAACAAACTGGCTGCCAGTTGGCCGTCTGCAACTCTTACAGACTCTGGGCAAGCATGCATGCACGCGGAGCTTAGACGGGACATTGCTGCTATGGTTCTTTAAGTGAGAGATACATTGCTGTTTTTTTAAAATGACAAAAAAATCAGCAGAGACAAGTTGTAACCATAGTGGGGTGCACCCTCCTATTCAATCTGCTTGTGCAAACCAAAAGCAAAGCACAATTTGCTGCTTATATGCCACCCTATAGTACTTAAAGCTCTCTCTGGGCAATTTACAATTTAATAATGCAGGCTACACATTGCTCCCTCCCCCACTGAGCTTGGTACTCAATTTACTGGCTTCAGAAGGATGGAAGGTTGAGTCAACCTTGAGCCAGCTACCTGAGCCAAGGATTGAACTCAAATGATGAACAGAGTCTTCACTGCAGTGCTGCAGTTTAACCACTGTGACCTGAGGGTCCTTAAACCAGGTCTTGCTTCATATCTCATCCTTAGCCCTTCTCCCATTCCAGAGGTCAACTAACACTTCAACAGGATCACCTGTAGAGGTGACAGGAATTTCCCCAAGAAATCATTTGGATCCACCAGGCTTCTGGAGTGGTCTATCCTAATGGGACCCAGTAGAGTAAGAGCTATGGCTGGTCTGCTGCTAGGACTCCCAAATCTGTTTCTTCCTGTTCTTTCTAGGTGGCCAGTTCACTCATGAAGAATGAAAGACCTAGCTGGAACAGAAATAAAAATATAGTTTTCAAACTAGCAGGCACTTTGGACCAAATCCAATTGTTATGTTAGCTAGAATACCCCATTCAATTAATGGAACTTGTTAAATCAAAATTTATTTACTGTATGTTCAATTAGTCAGCTCTAACTGAGGTAAGAAACTGTATTTAGCCACCTATTTTATTAATACTGAATAAAATACTCTATAATGTGTTTAAATATAGATAATTATCAACATTGGCAATATATAGTCAAAAATGCTAGGGGACTCAGCAGTTGCACTCCTAATTCATTTATTTCTTTATTTTTCTTCTAGAATCATACAAATAAGAACACTGCTTCTTTAACTATAAAGAATGTCTCATCAAATGACAGTGGTCTACAGATTTCTTGTATAGCAGAAAATACTGTGGGCGAAGACCAAGATTCTGTTGATCTTTCGGTGTTCTGTATGTAAATAACTTTATGTAAAAACTTTATTTGCAGACAGTCTCGACTGAATGGCAAAAATGAACTCTATAATTTTATAACTTTTCATTGAGCTTTCTTCCAGAAGATACAGAATTGTAAAATGCATATTTGTCGTAATTATCATACGAACATGGCAACAAAATTTCTGTGAGATTGTTCCATTGTTCCATGTGTTTATTGTGTATGTGAGCTGCTGTAGCTTATGGCAGAGAATTAATTCATCTTCTCTTGGTCATAAGTCATGGTTACAACATGATCACAGAAAATTTTAAATCATGCACCTTTCCCTCCCTTATGTTTCTAAATCCATGCATAAATCAAGATTTTCCACAATGACTCTACTTGATATCATGCCTGTTGCCTTGACTTTCACAGAGGATAAGGTGCTTTCGTACCATTGGTTTCATTTTTGATTTTTTTTATTCCTTCTATTGTTTACTTATACATTTGTTGTTATATGTCTGTTCTTTTCCTTATTGTGAACTGTCCAAAATAGTGCATATGGACTGATGGGGTGGAATATAAATCAAATGAATAAATAAATAAATAAATTTTAAGAGACCTAAGTTGTATTTACTGTAAAAATGTAACTACCTAGTTTTGTCAGAATCTTTTCTAAGTAGTTTCTACATGGAAAATTTACTCTATTCATTAGAAAATAGATTTAAAATCAGTTTTTGGCAAATAAAAGATAAATTGACAGTTTAGGCAGAATGAATGAAATCTAATGATATTTTTGATTGGTGATGAAAATATTTTGGTCAGTTGAACTGGGGAAAGGTTGGTTCTGTCTGCCCCTCTGGCCATGTGCACACTTTTAAAATGTTTTCTAGAGAGTTGTAGGAGCCACCAAAGCAGATTTTTGGTAGGCATCAGGAAGGAGACTTCTTTGGGAAGGAGGGAAGAAGCAAGTCACGTTACAGGAGTAGATTCCTGCTCATTTAGTACTGGCTTCTGTCTAGCAAACAGAGTGATGAATAGCGTAGGAACATGGGGTGATCAAAGGGTATGAACAGACAATGTAAAAAAAAAATAAGAAAGAAATCATAAAATATGATAAATAAACCTTAGTTATAACTTCCTCTAGAGAAGGGATGGGTAGCCTTGGACCAACTCCTATCAGCTAACATGACCATTCATCATGGATAACCTGCTTTATAGGCTACCAACATCTGGAAGGTTAAAGGTTTCCCTACTCTGCTCTAAAGAATTTGTTTATTAACAGACATTTGTAAATAAGTTTATTTTCCAAGCTCATTCATTAATTGCATCCTTATATTCTGTCTTTCTGCCAGTTAGCTTTACTTATTTAAGATAAACTGATTAATTTATGAGTAGGTAAATTCAGGGGATACTGATGATATTCTTATTGTTCTTAATTTAGTTCCACCAACTATCACATTTCTTGAAAATCCATATTCGGACCATCACTGGTGCATCCCGTTCAGTGTGAGAGGAAATCCACAACCTACCCTGACATGGCTGCATGACGGGGTTAAGTTGAACGAATCAGCTTTTATCTTCACTAGAATCCATGTTAGCAATCAGACTGAACACCATGGCTGCCTTCAGCTGGACAACCCCACCCATGTGAACAATGGAAATTATACGTTGGTAGCAGAGAATCCATATGGAAGAGATGAAGCCAATGTTTCTGCTTATTTCATGGATGATCCTGGAGGTAGTGAGTAATAATATGACACTAATACATTCAAGCATTGTTTATGTAGACCATTTTTTCTCATCAGTTTATTTAATGATGTTACTAAATGTTAAGATAAACAAATCATTTTCTTTTTTCTCTTCTTTTCTGTATTCAACCATTTGGTGAGGGAAATCCATCCATCCACCCATCCATCCCTTATTAAAACATAGATTGTACTATGCTTAATCTGAGGGGGAAATGCTAGCCTTAATTTTGAATAATAATATGATCTATTGTATCAGTCGTTCTGTATTCTCAAATCATACTATTTTGATATCATACTATTTTGAGAATATAAAAAGACTGATTGATATTTATTGTATTTGTATACAATTATATAATCATATATTTATTCTGAATCATATCTTTCTTCACGTTATAGTGCAAAGTATAATGATTGTAATTATACAGTACTACCTGCTGAGGCCAATGAAAGTTTCAGCTGTTTGCGTGTTTAACTTTTATTTCAAATCTGCTTGTCTCTCATAAATATCTATGTTTTAAGAATTATAGCTGAATAGTCAGAAGTACTAAATATTAATTACAGAGATGTAAATTACAGTGAGGTTATGTTGACCATCGATGCCACTGAAGAAGTTTTGTTGTGTAGTGAAGTATCTTTGTTATCTCAGACTTTTGCCCCCTAAACCAGGACTCTCAGAGGCAGAGGATCCTTTCAAAGGTGTGGGTGGGTGCATTCTCCTTCATCCTTCTCCTGCCTACATCATTATCCACAACTGAAGAGATACATTTCCCCTATGTAGGCACAGAGCCATGTAGCAGGAGAATATATACAGTGGAATCTCTACTTACGAACTTAATCCATTTTGGAATGGTGTAGAAATGTTTGTTAGTAGAAGCACCATTTCCCATATGAATGCATTGATAACTGATTAATCCGTTCCAGCCAAAGGAAAAAAATCACCGAAAAAAAATGAAAATAAACACAGCAAGTCCCATGCTGGGACTGCAAAACAAACAAACAAAAAAAACAAAAACAACAACAAAACAAATCCAAAAATAAACATTGGAGCAAGTCCCACGCTGGAACTGCAAAAATAATCACCAAAAACCAAAACAACACAGAAACATACCCCCCAGCCCAAACCTACCCTCTAAAACCCTCCCAGAAGAACTTTTTTAAAAGGAAAAAGCAGCACCTTACCAGTCCAAGGACTCTGCGGAGGCTTTCCGGGCTTCCAAAGCTGCCCCAACCGCTGCACAGGGTGCCAGCTTCCAGGGCTTCCAAAGCACCTGCACCCAGTCGCTTCTCCTTCCTCCTCCTGTGCCATTGCTGTGTGCCCTGTCCACGAGCCCTGCCCAGGGCCTTCGTCAATGCTTACTTGCAAGTAGACCTGCAATTTGGTGGTGCTTACTCATGAGTAGACCTGCTGAGTGCGGTGGTGCTGGAAGCCCAAGAGGCTGAGCCTCCCTTTTCCTAACCGTTGGGGTGAAAGAGCTAGAAAGAATCAGCCTCTTCGCCACCAATGGTTAGGAAATTTAAATTTCTTGCCCTTTTCCCCTGCCTTTTCTCGTTCATACCTTGAAGCTCTGGCCGCAAGTAGAGGCAAAATTTTGTGGCCGGAGCTGTTCGCATCTTGAAATGTTCGTACCTAGGGACATTCGTAAGTAGAGGTTCCACTGTAATGCCATAGATTTGAAGTGATTAGATTTCACAATTTTAGCTTAAATCATTTATTACAACTATTTGTGATCTTAATTAAAGCAAGCCATTTTATTCTGTGATGCTAATTTCATCATCTCTGCTTTTATCATTTTGTTCATTGAAAGTCATAACAAAATTGTAAACTGTAGGAAAATGCTTCTGTTTGTATAGCTAATAGCCAGTATAAATATAGAAATGGAGAAATGAAATGGCACAATATATTTGTGATGCCCATAGGCAGCACACTGAAATACCTCAATATGGCAATAACTATCTCCCATCACCCCATGGTAGAAAATTGCACTTCATACAGTATTTCATACCTTCCCAATGGTGCAGTGAAAAAATTAAAACCTTCCTATGTTTTCTAAATGGACCCAGATTGCCAGTTACTCTGTCAGTAGTAGAAACTTTGCAAACAAATTAATTGGAGATTTCCCAGGAAATGCAAAGTGACCTTGTGTAACAAACAATACAAAACCCTTGGTCTGGAGCCTAGTGCTAGGAAAGTGCTACTAAGACCAATTAAATCTTCTTTACTTGAGTATAAGTGGGCGTATTTAAAGTATTGCTGGCTAAGAAACTACAGTAGGCTAATTAAATTTCATAAGGGACTGTTTTCTGTTTCTTTTCTTGTTCTTTTCAAGTACCTTAGAAAGGTTCTGGGTTTGAGGCTTGCTTAGTTGACATTTCCGGCTGAACGAAGGCTGAGCTTTCAAACCCCAAGAGACTACTGGCATGTTAGAACAGCCAGAATCAAATATGTGAAACCATAGAAGCTTGCTTCACTCTCTAAGTGAACAATTATTTTTTTAACAAGTATTAGGATTAAAGTTTATTTACTGTCAAAACAACTCCAAAATAGTTTCTGTCTTAGAATATTGTTGAATGTGTAATATAGATTTTTCACTTTCTATTCATTTCCCTTCATCACACATAGAAAGACACACACAAAAAGAAAAAATCTGCTGTGACTATATTCATGGCTTACATTATTATGTAAGATAAATACAGATGTCTCTTGGAGCCTTAACATGACTTTGATGGTTATTGTTACTCTGAATTGTGATTGTAAATTGTATGTACAATGAAGCATAAGGATTAGACCCACATCCTGGTATTATATTTATTTTCATGCCTGTGTGTGAGCATAAATGGTCACAGTGGAAGTTTAAGGAAAAGATATCCTTCTTGAGATCAGAATTGACTTTATGGTGCTATATGGTTTACTGGCAGATACCTTGAAGGCAGAAACAAAGGCTGAAATCCAGTTGTATAGCATAGTAAGTTGTACTAGTGTAGTCTCATTGGATCAGTGTTAGATACAGAGTGGCTGAAATTCTGCTGCTTATCATAGTAAATTGCACTAGAAAAAGTCAATCAGCTCCTCCATTGATTCAAACAGACCTACTTTACTTGCAAGTTACTATGCTAAACAACAGGGTTTCAGCCAAAGATGGATATTAGTAAAATCCCATTTTATATATAAATATGTAGTCAGAAATCAGCCTCACTGAATTCAGTGTTTCTTACTCACATGTAAATGTATACGGGATTGCAGCCAAAAAGGCTGTGTAACAAACTAGTGTACTTACTTACTTACTTACTTTCTTAACTTATTTATTTATTTATTTATTTATTTATTTATTTATTTATTTATTTATTTATTTATTTATTTATTTATTTATTTATTTATTTATTTATTTATGCTTTACTTTCTGTACACCACCCAGAGTAGCAATTTGCTAGATTGGTGGTATAAAAATTAAACAAACAAAAAGTAAACTACAAAACAGATTTAGAAGCAACAAAATACAGATAATTGCATTCGGAACTTTTCAGAATCTCCTTCATGCCACCTCTGGTAAGAAGGATTCGGTCCAGCAGTTAACACCAGCCCTTCACTATGGTAAAATACAGTAAGGAGTCTTCATCATTATATGAACCCTTGAAGATCAGTGATACAAGTGTTTCTCTTAAAGATTGTAATGCACACTAACTTCAATCACTTTCATTCAGTTTAATAGGCAAGAAATTCTGTTTGAAAAGAATTTCAAATGAGGAGAAAATTTGGAGAATTTCTCATGAGTGAGGTTCAGGATTGTCCGGCTTAATTTAGTCATGAGGTAGGAGGGCAGATGGACGTTCTCTCTTTCATTGTATAGTAATCTCTGAGATAGCTAGGAGCCTTCTCAGCTTTACACTGTTAAATTAAAACCCTGGAGAAGATAAGGTAACTCTTCCCACAAGGGTTTTTCAGATTAGCAAATGTGGGCAGCCAAAAGAGTATGCTCTTGCAGTTGCAGTATGCTGAACAGTAGAAAGAAAGGAAAAACAAACCCAGTGTCCTCAGCCACCATGAAATTTTATAGTAGCTTCAAAAATGTTATGAAAATAACTTTTAATGTGTCCTGAGAATGAAAAAGAAAAATCCTTTTGTAGGAAATTAATTTGATAAATTTGAGGAGAAATTGAGATGCAGATGTGGCTTCAGCCTTTTCTTTGAGATATGCCTTCCCTCATACCTCCCATAGCACCACCTAACAGAAATGGCTGAAATTCCCCTTCCTGTGGAGATATTTGATGAAAAGAATACCACTGCCCCTTTGTCTATAGATAACCTGGGTGGAGAATTTTAAAAAGCAAAGCAAAAAGCAAAGCGTGGTGCTTATATACCGCCCCATAGCGCTTCAAGCACTCTCTGGGCGGTTTACAATTTAATTATGCAGGCTACACATTGCCCCCCCAGCGAGCTGGGTACTCATTTTACCGACCTCGGAAGGATAGAAGACTGAGTCAACCTTGAGCCGGCTAACTGGGATTTGAACCCCAGGTCATGAGCACAGTTTTAGCTGCAGTACAGCGATTTAACCACTGCGCCACGAGGCTCCATTTGTGGCCATTTTTTTGTGAACAATTAAGAGTAATAATATGCCCAGCCATTCTCAAACAGGAGCCATATAGCCCCGTGGGGGACCCTGGGACTTTTTAAGGGGGGCACAGACTGGAAACAATTCTTCACACACTGCCTTGAAAGGTTCATTATGTGACTTACATAGTCCTGATTCAGCTTATATTTCTTTCATATTGTGGCCAAAATAAGGTTGAGAGTGGCTGCCCTAGACAACTAGCATTCGTAAAGACAGGTACTAGCAATGTTTTAGAAAGGTAGTTATGAGCATATATCCTAAGTATGGTATTGGTTATAGGACAAAGTAAAAAAGATGCCCTCAGCGATCTTGTTGGAAGAGCCAGATGTAGAGTGAGCTATGCAAGCAGTGCCTGACCAGAGGAGTATAGATGAAATTGGAACATTATCCCATCTTCCTACACTGTCTAGTGAAGTTCCTTTTATTTCTCTGCTAAAGGAAGGAAATTAGACTCTGTGGAGCCAAGTGCCTCCCCTTCTTAATGTCAGTGCCAGAGCTTTTAACCATTTCTAGTGTATACTATACATAGACATTAAGGAAACTTTTTAAAAAATTTTCCTTTTGCTTTTTAATTTTTTTAAAAAACAAGGTAATATTTTTTTTCTAAATGAGCGGAGAACTTTCTTAATATACAGAAGAATCTTGCATGTCTTCTTGGGAGGGTGTGCAACTGTTTGTTGCATTGTTGACACAGAGTACCAGATTTGATAGAAATAGGGAATGAAAATACATGCATACATAGTTATGAAAGAAGGTGATTTTTGTTAATAATTACTGTGTCTTTTTTTAAAATTTCACAGACAAGATTATCAATCACATAAAGTTAGCAGAAAGTATGTATGCCCTCAGATATAAAGAGGGATCTTCTCTCTGGGCATAATAGTTTCCTTTCATTACTTACTTGGGATTTACAGCAGAGTTTTTGTCACAATGGCCCACACTTAATTTCAAAATTCTTGAAAAAACAATTGATGATCAGGAAACCAAGTCACATCCTATGTCACAGAAGCTAGTTGAGTTCTGGAAGCAATGGGAAAAATCCAGCAAGTTGAATTCTGAAAGAGATGCTATTTCTAATTATTTCACCAGGGCTTTTGGATACAAAAAAATATTTTTTTAAAAAAAAATAATAATAAAAACAAATTTTTAAAAACTATTTTTTAAATAAATGAAATAAAAATGTTGAAAAGCAATGAACCATTAAAAGAAGAATAGAGCTTGATGCGGTCCCCAGTGTTGCCTTTTGTGGAGTTTCTGTCTGGGGCTGAAACAGAAAATGCTTAGATCTTATTTTCTTGGAACAATAGGTTCAAAACTCTAAAGACATGGATTGTTTATTTTATTTCAAAAATTGAAACAGTTTGGGGACTAACTAGAAAATATTAGCAAAAGAAGGTGGACCATCTCTACAGAAGTAGGAGAGGCACATCAACTGGCTTCACTTTCCTGTCCAGCATCATAATTCCTCATCCCAGCCTTCGGGCAGTTCATCAGCCATACTTTATTTTGCACTTCTGGGTGTGGTTTGAGGTTGTTTTTTTAATCCATAATGAGTAAAAAGCAAAAAAGTAAAGGTCAAGTTGGTCTAAATACTGCAGGCTGAAATGTCTCATATTATGGATCTTTGGCCATAATATGTAGTGAGTCAAAGAGGAGGATGTTCAGGTCAATAGAGGAAAACAAGGACCAGATGGATACTCCAAGTTCATGGAGATATGCCAATAATTGATGTATGTGCAAAAGTATTAGAGGAATGCCTCTTTAAGACAAGTGGGCCTACAATTATATGCTTTATAGTTGGCCCCAGTGGATTCACTGGCACCAGGCAGGCAATGCCCTGTCAGCTTAAAAAAAACTTGCACATCCATATTGCTTCTCATGCAGGGTAAGATACTGTGCAAACAGGCATTACAGGCAGTCTTGCAAATGTTATCCTTGCAGGCATAAAGTGGCTCTTGGGCTGCTGATTTCTGAAAAAACTTGCAGGGCCACATCCCTTCTTAAGACTAGGTGGTACAAGTCATACAAGGTAGGCACAACAGTGTCTTGTAAGCAAGCTTACAGAGCTCTTCCTCCACAGAGCACTACCTGGAATGCTGGTTCCCAAACCCAGATGAGGCAGATCTCACAGGTAGGCAACCCAGAGTCTCCCAAGCAAGCTCATTGAAGATTTCCACATAGGCACCTCATAAACATACAATGGCTTTGTCTCCACCCCATACTGATAGGCATTTTTTCTAGTAAAATACTAAATAGATTATTAAAACAGGGAGCATAATGTATGTACAGCTTATATCAGCCAAGAAGAATGCAAACACAACATGCTGTATTCAAGCCAAGTCATGTCATGGAAATCAGCTTTAGTCCCGCCAAATTCATTAAGTCTGTGGGTATAACTAAGTCTGTATAGAATTTGCATGGTTGTTTTTCCTGAGGAAAATATATGGAAACAAATCTCTTCTCATGTTACAGCAGTCTTAACAGGTAACACAGTGGTTCCCAACCTAGGGTAACCTAGGTGTTCTTGGACTGCAGTTCCTATAAGCCTTCACTGCCAGCTGTGCTGGCCAGGGTTTCTGGGAGTTGCTGTCCAAGAATACCTGGGTTACCCAAGGTTGAGGGCCACTGGGAGGATAGTAGACTACAGTTTTGATTACCCAAATTATCTTCTGCGGTCTTCGGATATTTAGCATCTAGAGCAGTTTTGAAAAACAAATAAATTTGGAAGGTACATATTTTGCTATGAGTGGAGTAGAGTTCTGTTATACAGTACTTCAGTATTGTAGTTCCATAGGTTTTTGCAAGTTTGTACATTAACAGGTCTCTGGTCCAAACATGTTCTACAGATTAAAACCTAAATTCAAAATTCTAAACCTGATTGTTTGAATGTTGAGAACTGAATTAATATGTACCTGATTTAAAAGGGATTTTTTTTCTTTTCTATTTTAAACAGTTGTCTCAGGCTATTATAGTTAACCGGTATCTATTTATTTGTAGCTTACAATCAAGAGTAGAAGTTCCAACTTGGCCATGCCCCCTTCCCAAGGCGGCAGCAGTTAGCATGGACATTGCTTTGAGTGACATCACAGGTGTCTGTCTTTTCTTTGGAACCCATGGAGAGTGGCATGTCATGTAATAAGTGATACTGCAAAATCTAGAATGCACAAATAGTGCATAATACCACTGTGCAAGAGCACAGTGAAAAGTATACTTTATAAAATACACGAGTGTCGGTTTCCTACTTGTTGTTTTTAGCCTGAAGAACAAATGGGAAGGGCTTCTGTCAGGTCTGGTAAAATCTGACTCCATTCCTGAAGGCTGGAAGTCTCTGAGGTAAACTGGGTTGTTTCCTTATGTAAGCCTTGACTCTATAGCAGTAGTAACATGATTGCTTTTGCACCAAGGCCTAGCATTTGGCAGGGTGTGTGGGAGACAAAGCAAATTTAAGAAGCACCTCTCTTAGAACTCATGCTGGCTCCATATTGGAAACCGGCCCAGGTTCCCTCAGAGACAGGAGTCAAAACTGTTCAACGCCATGGTTATTTTCAAGACATTTCCCATTGCAGAGGTTGAGGGGGAGGTTTCACCACCTCTCCCAGATGTCAAGAAAAAAAGGTTGGAGGAATCCAACTAGCCAGTTTCATTTTCTTTCCTCTCCTCTGCACTCTAGTTGGCCCATCTACACATTAAGCATCAATCTAAAAGGGTACACAAAAAAACAGCATATGCTAATTTTTAGCACATCTATAGAAACAAAATTAGAAATGACTTATTATAATTCAAACAGAATTACAATACATTCCACCTGAGCTGGAACAGCATGTAAGAGGGCAATTTTCTGGGTGGTAGGGATAAGAATTTGAGTTACAAAACTGTACTAATACTAACCTTGCAATCTTTAGTCCCCTCACATTCATTCTTTCATTGCCAATAAAGAAGCAAATTATCACACAAATGGCAGATTTCCTGAAGTACTGCTAAAGAAATATTTCTTTCTATCATTGTAATGGAAGAAGGAGAAAAAGTCAAACTTCAGATTCACTCAGTCTTATTTACACAGAGAAAAGAAAATACTGAGTATCACTGATGTCAATTAGTGGCAGAAAAATCACACTTTGCAAGGGAAATATGAAATGTAAAAAAAACAGAATACTTTATATTGGTACATTTAACACACACATATTTATAAGAACATAGGAAGAGCCCTGCTGGATCAGCCAAGGGCCCATCTAGTCCAGCTTCCTGTATCTCACAGTGGCCCCACCAGAGTCCTCTGGGAGCACACAAGACCACTAGATACCTGTCTCCTGGTACCCCTCCCCTGCATCTGGCATTTTGAGGCACCTTCTTTTTAAGGCTGGAGATTATACATTCCCATCATGGCTTGTAACCTTTAATGGACTTTTCCTCCAGGAATCTCTCCAGTCCCTTTTTAAAGGCATCTAGGCCAGATGCCATCACCACATCCTGTGGCAAGGAGTTCCACAGACTAACAACCTGCTGGGTAAAAAACCTTTTGTCTTTTCTCACTCTCCCAACTCTCAATTTGAGTGGATGTCCTCTGGTTCTGGTATTGCATGAGAGGGAACAGAACTTCCCTCTATCCATTTTATCCACTCCCGGTATAATTTTACATGTCAAAGTCATGTCCCCCACTCAGGCATCTTTTCTCTAGACTAAAGTGCCCCAAACACTGTAGAGTTTCCTCATAAGGGAGGTGCCCTAGCCTGGTCATCATTTTAGTTGCTCTCTTCTGCACCTTTTCCAGTTCTACTATGTCTTTTTTGAGGTGCGGGGATCAGAACTGTATGCAGTACTACAGGTGCAGCCTTACCAGCATTTTGTTCAATGGCATTATAATGTTGGCTGTTTTGTTTTCAGTCCCCTTTTTAATTGTACCTAACATGGAATTGGCCTTCTTCACTGCTACCACACGCTGGGTTGATACTTTCATTGAGCTGTCCACCAGCACACCAAGATCTCTTTCCTGATCCATCACGGACAGCTCAGAACCCATTAGCTGATAACTAAAGGTTTGAATTTTTGCCCCAACGTGCATTTTTTTTTTACATTTTCTTATATTGAAACACATTTGCCATTTTCCCAGCTTGGAGAGATCCTCCTGGAGCTCTTCACAATCCCTTCTGGTCTTCACCACCTGGAAAAGCTTCATGTCATCTGCAAACTTGGCCATCTCACACCTTATCCCTGTCTCCAGATTATTTATGAATAACTAATAACTAATTAGTCACCCAGATAGGCGGGATATAAATCAAATAAATAATAATAATAATAATATTAACTAATATTATTAATAGGAAGTACTACTGAATTGACTAATACTCCTAGAAGTGCAGTCTCAGATTTAGGAGAAATCTCTTTTGTGCCTGTTAATGGCATTTGTCAGAAAAGCGGATGTTCTCTCTTGCAGCCCCCAGATTTTCCCCAAAGGGCTGAGATACTGCCCAGAGATGAAGAAAGGAGAAGACAGGAAAGTCTTATTGAGCTGGAAGCGCATTTGTGTCAAGTCCAATATTGCCCCATGGGTATAGCATAAATTCTATCATAGTTATTTCCAACACATAACATGAGAGAAATAAATTCATCTGTGTGTAATGTCCTTGTGCAGGATGGGATGGGGAGATTATAAAGCACATACTTGTTTGCGCTTCTCCGGAAGCATTTATTACTTATGAAGCCTATACTAGTGGTTCTTAAGTTTTGACCTACCAGACGTTTTGGACTTCCACTCCCAGATTTCCTGATTATTCAGCATGCTGATGGAGGTTTTTGGGAACTGAAGTCTGAAATACCTGGAAAGACAGAGGTGAGAACCACTGGTCTGTACAATTTAGGCTTGCGGATTTAATGTCATATTAGCTGACAGGTTTAAAAGCTAATTGGCTAGTTACTATTTTGTGACTTAACCATATCTTTTTCTCTTTTTGTTGTTTAGGTAGTCCATTCTATGATCATCCCGGTTATAGTGGTATATTTTCTTTTCTTTTTATATCTAAATGTTTCAGTAACCATGCAGAATGTCTAATGGATAAAATAACTGAAGCAAGTGAAAGATGGACTTTTATGCTTAGCAGTGCTTAATTTGGATGCTATGTTACAACCTTTACAATTGTTCATTATAGGCATGATCTGACTAGTGTTAAGCATTTTAAACATAATTTATGTTAGTGAGAGAAACCTCAGCATATAGCTTGCTCTTCCATTGAAATTTATGGAACTGATACACTTATTTTTCTAATACATTACTTTCTACATCTCTTAAACGAGAAGATATACTAAATGTGTGCCACCTGGCTGAAAAATGGTTTATTTTTTGCTTATAAATTAGCTTGTAGGAGCTTGATCATGTCTGTGATAGCAGATGAAGGAAGGTTATCACTCTCTACTCAGCCTCTCTTTAGAATTAAATTCTTATCCTGCATATAGGGGTTGAAGAATACAATTGGATTGTTTCCCTGCTTATTTATGATTTTAAAAGAAACACCTTCTTAGGCAATTAAAGAAATGAAGTGTTGCTTTTTTAAAAAAGGTTGATATCTTTCTACTCCACCCCACGTCTGAGGAGTGGGGCAACAAACATTTGAGAGGCTTTATCAATTGAACCATTTGTCACTGTGAATTATACTGTTACTCATAGTACATTTTGAATTACAGAGTGCTTCATACTCTTTACTTCTTTTCTTTGCCATCTTATATGGTAGTTTTACCTCTATTCCCACATAGCAGTGGTTTTCAACCTTGGGCAATTCAGGTGTTCTTTGACTGAAACTCCCAGAAACTCCTGTCCATCACAGTTGGTGGTGAACGTTTCTAGGAACTGCAGCCCAAGAACACCTGGGTTAGGAATCAAAACTTGGGTATACAATGTTAAAAGCAGCATCCTGTAGTTAAGGAGCAGTGGAATCCAGCAGAACTAGAAGCAGGTATTCCCACCCCACCCCCACCCCCGTCCTGTGTGCACTTCAACCAGCAGTGGAGAGTTGTGGCTTTCGGGTCTGCAGGGAGGAAAGGAGAGTAACAGAAAGTTCCCAAAGTTCTCCCAGTGGTATGTTGGGTTTAGTCATGAGGGTGCAAATTATGCACTCACTTATCTGGGAGTTCCGTTCAGTTCAATAAGACTTTTCAGTAGATATGAATAGAGTTGTATCTTGGAGCTAAATCCAATTATTAGGCTCAACTCGATTAGAACCAACAGTCAAGATCGTATTGCTTAAAAATAGAGTAGAGGGGTAACTTGTGTAAACACTTTACCACTCTCACAGACTTCCCATCAAATGACTAGTTAGTTGCACAACCAATCTTGTGGTGAGAATATAAATGGACACATACTGGAGAGCTTGCAGGAACGAATGTGATCCTTAAATCAGTTCCCTTGTGTTCCCCATTTAAGCACTAGGATACAGTTATGGCTCTGTGTTAAAACAGTTTTAATGTGGTCTAAAGACATAAGGCATGAGGTGGAAAAAGCAGCAGATAGCAGAAATTTCAGTGTGCAGTTTCTGCCCTGTAAATATTTAAACAACCAGCTATTCTGCTTTAATGTCAAGCCCGCGTGCCCCTTTTTGTAATAATTTTATGAATGATGGAAGATGTTTTAAATTCAAAATTTGCACAGGAATTTTCATGGTATTTTTTTAACTGGTATAATAAAAAGTATCACCACTGACACTGGAATTTGTCTTATGCCCAACAAGGTTTCAGAATTTTTAAAAATGTATCAGTTACTTCCCTTTATTTCTGTTTTTTAAGAAATATTTATCATTTAGATACAGCAGGATTTTGACAGTTTTATTTCTGTTTTGTTAGTATAATCATTTTGGTAATATTGGCCATAATCCTCTTGGTGTAACTCAAACAACAAAACTGAGACGACATCATCATCCAGCAATGGAAATATTTTATTTAAATTAATTGCAATGGAAATATTTAATTTAAATTGCTACGCCTGTTCTCTGAAGATGCTGGCCACAGAGACTGGTGAAACGTTAGGAAGAACAACCTTCAGAACGCGGCCAAAGAGCCAGAAAAACCCACAACAACCATTAAATCCTGGCTGTGAAAGCCTTCACGAATACAATTCCTATCCCCCCCCTTTCAGGTTCTGAAGCTCTCTACAGCTCCTTTTTTTCTGTGTGGAAGCTTTTGGGGTCTTTGGATGGGAGGGGGCAGCCTATAATACCTCAAGACTGCCAGCAAATCAATCTATTAAAGGTTACACCTCCATTCCAAAGCTCCCAAAGGCTTCCCCAGGGCAAAAGGGAGCCCCAGAGCGCCCTGGAACCTGAAAGGAGGCGGATAATGGGCTTTCAATTAATTTAATATATTCATTGTGGGGTGATGTACTGTTGCAGAAGAGGATTTTGCCCACTGTTGCACTGTTTTATTTTGTTATATCTTCATATAAAACTTAAAACAAGATTTTTTTAAAAAAGGTTGAACATATAAAATTGATAATAAAAATGAGAAATGTTCTTAAATTGAATGATATTTGTTGAATATGTCAGTCCTACACATAAACTTATTAAACCACATTTTTAAGTTTGTGTGTAGCCAGAGCTGATAATAAATAAATGTTCTTCAGCAAGATATTATGCTGTTGTAACTACACCAAAATATCAATGATTAAAAACAAAAACTACAAATAAGATGACAAGATTGAAAAGTCCATCTTAAACAATGTTTCTGTGACAGTTATGTACATTTTAACAATAACATGTTCCATCGTTTTACACTTCAGATGCTTAACATTGTATTACTGAATGGTCATGAAATCTGAATTGTGAAAATAGAGGCTGATTCTGGATGTAACACTAACCACTAATTAAATTTGACATTATTGAACCTGGTGCCCCTCCAGATGTGTTAAAATAAAACATCTGTCAACCCTTTTGACATGGCCATCGGTCCTACTAACTGGATATAATGTGGGCTGTGCAGTGCAAAACATCCAACTTGGAACCCCAACAGATAGGACTGTTTTATTCTAATATGGATGAGTCTTGTGAGCCCAAGTTGCCTTCCTCTTTCTTGTTCCCATGTTGCAGGGAGGAGCACTTAATCAAGACTCAGTTCCTATTCCTACAATATCTGGGTTAAGAGATACTTAACTGGGTTAAGAGATGGTTAGTTACTCCATGGTTAGCTAAACATAGTATTAAAATTATCCATGGTTTCTAGTTTGCTTATTTAGCAATAGACCAAAATATGTTTTTTAACCCAGAGGTTTTTTAAAAAATATTTTAAATCATAGTTTGGAAAGTTACTTTTTTGCACTACAGCTCCTAGAATACTGCAGCCAACATATGGAAATATAGGAGGACTGGTATGGAAAACATAGTTTTTCCAAGCTCTAGTTCATACGTAAAGACGAATGAAGAATTGTAGAACTGGTAAATGAATTCATGTCTTCCCTCCAACCACATTGATGGAGGAGAGAGAAAAAGAGAAAAATGCAAGCCTGAAGTTTATCTGTGAACTTTATATAGGTTCATCCGTACAGCACTAAATCCTAGCTTAGCATTATACGCAAATATAAATATTTTGTAACAATAGTATTGCTGTGTCATCAAAAGGACCATGTGGTTCTTGTACACAATCCACACAATCCAAAAGCAAGAAAGGGACAATATCTCTATTAATATCATCATCATCATTATCATCATCCTGTGCTGTCAAGTCAGTTCTGACTTATAGTGACACTTTTCAGGGTTTTCCAGGTAGAGAATACTCAGAAGTGGTATACCATTCCCTTCTTCTGGGGCGCCCTGCGACTGTGCAACTTTCCCACAGTCACACAGGCTAGCTTTACTTGCAGGAGGCATGGAGGGGGATCATATTTGCAAACTGTGGCTCCACAGCCACATCCTTAAACCACTATGCAGCCAGCTCAGCTCCATCTATTTATTTACCCAATACCTCTGTGTCATGAAACATTAGTTGCACCTTGTTTCTTGTACAGTATTGCTCAAGAAAATTGGCTTACTAATCAAGTGAGCGTCTAATAGTGTGCAATTATAAAGAGCTATAAGCTGTTATTTTGTGTTTGCATTTTAAAACATAAAAATGTTGATATTCAACACTATGGTTAAATTCTGGCTAAAAGCATCTTCCTGCACTAAAGGAACTCTTCACCAGTCTCCAGTCTTACTACTTAACTGTGACAGAAAGTAGGGTTTTCAAGAGCTCAGTTGAAAAAAGAATGATCAGCAAAGTTAAGAGCTAGGGTCCAGCCATTCTATGTATATCCTTTCATATGCCATTCATGATGATGTCCTGAAGTGATTGCTGCTCAGGTCTTTTTTGTGACCTGAGGCGAGGGGTGGAATTAGCACCAAATCAATAAAGAAGTGAATGTTTGGTGCTGAATGAAGTAAGGTAGAATAACTAATTTACATTTTGTATGAATATTTCTTCCCATGGAATTGTAAGAAATTTAACACGAAACAAAGATCAGAATTAGCTAAGAGTTATATGTGCAAATAACAAGAAATATTCTCTGCTGGCTTGTTAATTGGTGTTGATTTCTTACAAATCCATTAGATGAGAAACAGCGGATGGTCCACAAGACATCTATTGTGTGCAGACAGCTATTATGCTGTACCTCATTGTGCACCAGATTTGAGTGCTCAAGCATTAAACCTGAATTCTTTTGGTGGTCAGTGGGTAGTAATGATGGGGTTGTGTATGTAAGCATAGCTGGGTAGATCCTGCCTTATTCAGAAATCTCCCCAGCTTTAATATGTTTAATGCCAAAATCTGCGGTGGAAGCTGTTAAGTGCTTTCAGCTGACTGTGCTTACAGATGTCACATGATCCAAAATTCTGCCAGGGGCATTGCAAGATCTTTGAAAGACACCCAAGTGAGGAGACATTGTAGGTAAAGCTTACATGCATCTTCATCTCTCCACTACACATTGAACCCTATATGGATTCAGGTTTAACAGTTGAACAGGGATTTCTGCTTCTAGAAGCAGTACTTTTCTGCTCATTATGAGGTAGGTGAATCTTATTTTTCAAGGTCGCTCTCTTCACCAAAGGTCCTCCTTATCTGCATATAAGGTCTTCAAGGTGACAACTTGATTTCTCCTGTCCTGTATCTCTTACTGCAGGCCTTGTTTTTCTGTTCCCAGTATTTTTTAAGCCATTGGCCAGGCAGTGATAAGTTGAGCCTTCCAAATCAAAAATCACCTTTTGCATAAAGAAATATTAGACTCTGTTAGAGGATCTTTAAAGTAAATGTTCCAGTAGCACCAGAGAAGAAAAGGGACAAGCTAGACAATGATTTCACTGGGCTGTATTTGCCCTGCCTGCACACATTATTTCCAGGTGGAGGCTGTGGGGAATATTTTATTTCTTAATAAATAAAAGGTTTTGTAACCATAATAGTAGTCATATTATACCCAAAGTTATGCTTATTCCAGCTCAAGATATCTGACTATGGGTCTCAACATTTCACAAATGTTAATAATGCTATATTGATAGCAATAAAAGGGTCTCTTTAAAATGCCTTTGACCCTTACATTCTGTATTAATGTTCTCAGTTTTTAATGAACTGAGGAACAGATTATTTGACTTTTCAAATCACAAAGCGTTCATTGAGGAGTCGGGGCACGTAGGTTTTGACTTTCTTGATGTCTAGCAGAAAACCAGAATAGAGATAGAGCTGAACAATGTAGACTAAAATTATTGCAAGTGTTCATTTCCTCTGTTTATTGCATTTAATAGAGACACAAAAAAGGGGGGAAGTAAATAAATAATGCATTCTTTTTCTTAGAAGATTATGGAACACCATCAAATGATTTTGAAGATACCACCAATAATAGTAATCCAGTTACTTCTACGGATGTTTCTAACAAAGAAAATGAAGATAGCATCACTGTAAGTACAGTATATACATAGTTCCTGGTTTATAATCTCAGCAGACTTTCTGACTAGGCATCTGATGATTTTGTGGTATTTTAGCTTGTAACAAGATACCACCTTGACCATACCTTGGAGCTTTTAGCCAGCATTTGTATAATGTGGGGAAAAAAATGTTGTTTGCGCAAACTGGTGTATTGTAGACAAACCACAATTTGCATAATTGGATTCATACAGTTACTGTTCTGCTGACATGACTGAGTTGTGGCTTTGAAGTTGTATGAATCCAACTCCCATTTATAGTTTGGAATATTTTGTTTTATTTTCTTTGGCATGAAAAGTGCAACTAACCTCAACTTATATTTCCAGTGAATATCCAAATAATTTAAATGACTAAACGGCTAAGTAAAGTAAACTTCTTACTTCAGACAGGCAGGAATTTCATTTCAATTTGGTTTTTGTAACAGTTCACCCATATTTGCAAATTTCTTCATATTGACGTTGGAAAGAACTTGATGTATATAACATAATGGAAGTGCATACAGTTAGGTGCGGTATGGAAACTCAAGATAGGTCACATCATGATGAAAAAATAGGAATTGTTAAACATTTATCTCTCAAAATGCGACAACCCAGGATCAACGAGTGAAGCTGATTGATGGGAGATTCAGGACAGATAAAAGGAGGTACTTTGTCACACAGTGCATATTTGAACTGTGGAATTCACAGCCATGAGATGTAATTAAATGTGTGGCAAGTCAGATGAATGTGAATGGGTGTTACATAAATTAATGGATTTTGACACTATCAGTGGCCACTAGTATCCAGTATTACAGGCGAAGAGCCTCTGTGCATTTGTTGTTTGAGGAATGTGAGATACAAGATGCAGTTTCGCACATATCCTGTTAGGTCTCCTGCAGGCAGCTGTTTGGCCACTATGTGAACAAAATATTGGACTAGATAGAACCTTGTTTGATTAAGCATGACTCTACTTATGTTCTGAAGAAATTAAAAAAATTAGAATATGGGAGAAAGTGAAACTGACACATTTATTTCAAACTTAGAATTTAAAAACATCTTCCACTGTGATTATCATAACAATGCTAATGTTCGAAGTTCACCCGCTGTGAAATACTCAGTTTAATGTTTTTTATTTTTCCCTCCCTTAGGTCTATGTTGTAGTGGGGATTGCAGCATTAGTGTGCACTGGCTTAGTAATTATGCTTATTATTCTCAAGTTTGGAAGGCACTCCAAGTTTGGAATGAAAGGTAAGAAGGGTGATTATTTAATCCCATCATGATTACTAAACATTTGGTTTAAAATATATATTTATTCAGTTGCAAGTATATATTTTTATTATATTGTGGCAAATAAGAAATAAGTGTTCTTCCTCACTCAGAGCATAGACTGATTGAAGCAAATGTGAATAATGCATGTGAATAATGAATTCAATAGACTGATCTGTTGTAAATATGTTCTCACACAACGAAAGAGAGATTGGCTTTCATATTCTGTCATGAAATGTAGTTGAAACAGTTGCTGGATAATTCTACTGTTATTCTGGAAGAGGATGTATAATCCTATGAAGTTGTTTTATTATAATATTCCAAGAATTAGGCTAATTCTGTTAGCCCCATCTGGTGTAGACTAATCTCATCAGTCATTTATGTAGATTCCATTGTTTCAATGAATCTACTGCAGTTGTGACTAATAATTGGATTTAGGCCTTAATCTAGTTCATTGTCCTATTTTTGTTACTGCACTGTGGTAAAAATTCAGATTCATATAGCTGCTAACATATCCTGTCACATCATCTTAGAGATGGCAGGAGGTCTGAAGTGATCATTGTATCTGTACATCTGCATTGGCTTATAACCAAGTGTATACTAGCTCTATGAACCCATAACTATTGCTTGTCCTGGAGCCTTTTCTTGGTATATGGAGTTTTATGGAAATCTAAACTGAAAGCTTGCTTGAAATAATTTTTGGATCGACTCCATGTGGCAAGGGGAGAGGTTTCCCAGCCACAGCTCACTCAGGGGATTCCAGCTACCTGCCCATGGTGTTTCCAACCCATGAGGTCCTAAGGTGAGGGTGAAAAGCACTGGCCTCTCTTTAATTATCTCTCTCCCCCCACTTTTTTAAAAAGAAGTAGACATGTTGTTCAGAATCTAGTAGTGTACATCTGCTAGATCCCACTGTTTCCATGAGGATCAACAATGCTCCCTCTCCATGGAAACCTCCCTGTATATCTTAAAAATATCATAATATGAGTTGGTAACTTTCTGGAACAGGCTTTTTAGCACCATAAGGGAAGTCCATATTCCATTAGCTCTTTTTATCAAAACATGCAATGGATCTTGGTGTATTTTCTCTGATATAAGTGAATAATTATTTTTACAATAAAAATGAAATACATATTTGAGAACACTGCTGCAATAGAGGCTAGCACTTTTTCTATGGAGATGTATACATATGTAACCTTGTGAATTTTCTCCTTCTGTCAGTCTTTCTTACTCACCTTCTACTGAATAAATATTACTCAATCTTAACAAAAATGCAAACTATTGCAATATCTCCTTATACAATATTGCTTCATATTTTAAAAACAGGTACTCATGTATTTTGAGTAAGATAACTGATTTTGAATATGCATTTGTTAGGGTAGGTAATCACAACAGGGCCAAGTGTCATTTTCCACACTTCCCAGGAATCCAAGAGTTGCATTCTCAGGAGGGAGGAGTTAAAGGGGCTAATTTGTATGTTTTTTTAAAAAAAATTTACAATAGTAGTTTGGTACTGTAAAGATTGCTACTGCGGGTTTTTGTAAACTGAAAAATGGATTTAACTTTTTAAAAATCCTTCTCTTTATTTAAAAAGTGCCCTTATGCCTTCTAGTAGTGGAAAATATGACCTTAACATTTTCTAAACTTAGTTATATGGGTGAGGGGGGCTCAAGGATGCCAAGTCCCCTCAAAATATAGCACAATTACCCTCTATAGCCCCAAAATATAGCACAAAGGGACTGCTAAGCCAATTTTTTTTTCAGAAAAAAAGGGGGGGTCAGAGGGCCTGCAGAATACTAAGAGCAGCAAAAAAAAAAGGCCAGGAAGGAACATTTGTGGGGTTCAAGTCTGCATATTGCCTATTATTGGCATTTATATTTCATAGTATGGATTATGAAGAAAAGGATTTAAATTTATTCCCTCCATGTGTACAAAAGAAGCTCTAGTAAATGGCCAAGACAAAATCAGTAGTCTGCTTTTGGTCAAAATAGTCTAATTATCTTAACATTTCAATTTGTTTTTAATTTTACCTGTATTTCATAAACTGTACATCCATAATTTTAAATTGTGCAGTGATCTGATATGAACAAAGAAAGAAGCATTGTAATGCCTCTCTCTGGAAACATATAGCATATGGCCATATTAGTATGCTATGTATAATTTAATTTATACCGTTCCCATAAGTCTATTACAGATGTATAGAAGGATATACTGAAATTATCTGCAGTTCCAACTGGAGAGGTTTTCCTGTCAGGAAACATTACAGTGGTGCCTTGACTTATGAACGTCTTGACTTCAGTGGTGCCTTGACCAATTCGAGTTATGACCAGCTGCGGCTGCAAAATTTTGCTTTGACTTGTGACCGGAGCTTTGAGATGCGAGCAGAAAAAAGGCAGGGGATAAGGGAGGGAATTTAAACTGCTAACCATTGGTCAGTGAAGAGGCTGCTTCTCTGTAGCTCTTTCGCCCCAGTGCTTGGAGAGTGTGCGTTCAGATGAGTCTTTGGACTGCCTAGTACTGCTTTCTGCTTTTTAAAATGCCTACTTTGAGTGATTACAGGGTTTTACAGCGTGGGTTTGGACTGGGGGCATTATGTTTCTGTGCTGTGATGGGACTTGCAGTGTTTTTTTTTTGTGTGTGTGTGCTTCCCCCCCCCCCCGGCTGGAAAGGATTAATTGCATTTCCGATGGGTCTTGCAGTGTTTGTTTGTTTTTCAGTGTTGTTGTTTTCCTGGCTGGAACGGATTAATCGCATTTCCGATGGGTTTTGCAGTGTTTGAGGGCTTTTTGGTGTGTTTTTTCCCCCAGACAGAATGGATTAGTCGCATTTCTGATGGGTCTTGCAGTGGTTGGTTTTTTGGGTTTTTTGGGGGGGGCGGAACGGATTAATTGCATTTCCATTGGGTCTTGCAGTGTTTGTTTGTGTTTCGGTGTTTTGTTTTCCCATCTGTAATGGATTAATCATGTTTCCGATGGGTCTTGCAGTGTTTTTGTGTGTGTTTTTTTGGTGTGTTTTTCTCAGCTGGAATGGATTAATCACATTTTTGATGGGTCTTGCAATTTTTTGGTGTTTTTTTCCCGAGCCGGAACAGATTAATCATGTTTCCGATGGGTCTTGCAGTGGGGGTTTGTGTGGTTTTTTGGGGGGGAGGGTTGTCCCCCCCCGGCTGGAATGGATTAATGGCGTTTCGGTGTATTCCTATGGGAAATGGTGCAATTAATTTAAATTATGGCCATCTTCCAGAACCAGTTAAGTTCATAACTCAAGGCACCACTGTAGTTGTTTAGGTTATTTCAGTTTAAAAGAGAAACCTATAGGGCAGGACTGAGGAACTCTGGAATCCCATGGACAATTTTCTTCCCCTGGGACTGAGCACAGACCACACCATTCCCAAAAATAGATTGAAAGTCACTAGCCCACTGTTGGTTTTGTAAAACCTGTTTTAGACCCCACCCCCAAAGATATGGGGATCCCTGTGCTTTGATTTAAAGGAGAAACCACTGGTTCTGCAGACTTCTATCTTTAGAGATAGTCAGCCACTGAATACTAGTTTCTTGGGAATGGGGGTATTAATAGAGTACTATTAATGGGTACTATTGCCTTCCTGGATTGTTTGTGAGTTTTGCATATGTTGTGTAGAGAACAGGATGCTGGAGCAGTCTGATTTGGTGACTATTTTTGTCTTCAAAGAAAAAGGCCTATCTGTTTATGTAGTTAAATATTTGATTGCGTCTATCAAAAGTTATCACATTCCTCTCAAGAGATAAATATTTGCATACTTTAAAAGATATTTTAAATGGTCAGAGTTGTGTACAATCATCTTCAAAATAAGAAACAGCAATATAAGAACAAGTTAAATTTATGCCATGAAGTACAATATTATCAACATGCTATCATCTATTAACAGAGGCACTAGTAGCATCTATTAATAGAGGTATTAATGCCAAGTAGGAAATGCAAATATAGAAAAGGCATCACAAAATGACTTTTCAGATTAATGCTTACAGCAGCACTGGGCATAGTTCTCTTTTTCTTTTTCTTTTTTAAGTTTCTTTGTTGCAACGTAGTAATGGGAAGGAGTGTGCACAGGAAAGATGGAAGACAAAATGTAGGTGGACAGAAACAGAGAAATGGGAAGTGCCAGAAGGCAGCAAAAGAAGAGAAGGTTGGGAGGAAAGATGGACAAATGAGGAGAATTAGAGATTGCAAGAATGATGGGGCCAGGGATACTTGGGAAGTTGCCGGCCAGGGTCCTCTGTGTGAGTGGCTGGTAGTGAACCGTGAGGTAACTCTTGGAAGTTGTAGCTGAGAACTATAGCATCACCCTTGGACATGGATAGAACAGGAAGCATCAACTAGCATGATGTAGGGTGACAAAAGAAGTGAAACAATGACATGAAACAATGTGAAATAATATGGCATTTCTGTAAGAGTTATTTTTCTAATAATGCTGGCATACTTATGTTTGTTTTGCTGTGATTTGAAAACACTTTTCCTCTGGAAAAAAACACATTGATGTTATTGTAAGGGCAAAAGAATACCATAGTATTTTAGCTATTTCGGCTAAGCCTTGTGAAAGGTCAAAGGAAGCTGTGGAGATGGCGATAAATGTGGACTCAGCTTTCATAAATGTACTTCGTATTCCTTAAATGCATTTTCCTAATTGCCTACCTTAAAATGTCTGCTTCACAAACATGTCTTGTTTAAAAGGAAAGAATTATAATGAGTTTATTCTTCAGCTTATTTATTAGGAGATAACACTGAGTTCAAGTAAACCTGGGCTGCAGCTATATTATTGACCGTGAGTGAGCTAGTGTGAGCCACTTCGGAATGTTTAAGTTTGACAGAGTAATCTAATCAAGCCTGACCATTCACATGGAAATATCTTCTGCCAGTATCATGAAGCGAATTAACAAGTGAGCCATTTCGGGAAATTGGCAAATTAATCACTTCCTCTTGGCAGAAGGCAATTAAAGTCTTTTCTTTGCATTCTCTTAAAGGGCTGGTTGAGAAACTGTCCGCAGCTGAAGTTTCTCGACTGGCTCTTTAAGATGAGGCAAAGAAGTATAGCTGAGGCAGTGCATTAGCGATAGCCCCTGTCCAGTTAAAAAAACAAACAAACCCCAAAAACACTTTCCTTGCCGTCTGCCAAGCAGGGGAAGTGATTAATTTGCTGTATGTCTGGAAAACAATTCAAAGTGGCTGATAAAAAATGTTCCGTATGTTACATAATAACATCACGCACCGCCAGATTTTATTTTAATACAATATGCCACCATAATGTTACTATACATTATATAAGCCTAACCATTTTATAAGCTTATAATAAAAAGCAGAGCACAATCCACTGTAGCATTGTTGATTCAAAGATGTATGCAAGGTTTCATAAATGGATGATCATGTATTCATTCTTATATAAACACTTTAAATTAGACATTATATTCATGCAGTCATATTTCAATAGAACAAAGTTTTTCTCAAAATTACTCAGAAAGTAAAGTATTTTAATAACTTTAAAAACATTTTATGAATATGAATAATATTGATTGGGTCACATCCTGAGTTAATTATGCCTAAAGTAGACTCATTGAAAACAATAGAATTTAAAGTAGTAATGACTGATATATTTCAGTGATTTCAGTAGTTCTGTTCTAAGGATAACTAAATCAGGATCCAGCTCTTTGTAACAAAAAAACTTGAGAAAAATAGGTTAGGAAGAATAAATAACATAGAGTTCCAAAACAAATTAGTTGGGAAATAGTGAAGGAAATCAGGGAAGAGAAACTTTGGTAATTGATTAAAATACTTGTAGTGACAAAATTAAATTTAATAACAACTATTGTTAAGAATAAACAAATATTTGACTGATAAATTAGATTTGTCATAGGTTATAAACTCTGTCATGCTTATACAGTGCATCTTTGACAGGAGCTGGACTTGATGAACCATAGGGTCTCTTCCAGCTCTGCAGTTCTAAGATGATGATGATGATGATGATGATGATGATGATGATGATGATGATGATGATGATGATGATGATGATGATGATGATTCTTTGGGTCAACTTTAGGAAATCTTTAGTCTGCTCAGGGACAGAGAAAAAATAAAAAGTTCTTTGGTCTCAAAATAGGTCACTTTTCAGTTTGCCTGAGAATATATCCTAGTGAATGAAATCAAAATCATGTATTTCTGCAACAACATGTATAACAGTTCGTTTCCGTTTAAAGTAGTGATGGCATGGGGCCCCTCCCATTAATTCTGAATAGGTTCTTTCTGTTAAAAGAATGTTAAAAAGTTAAACAGCTGGCATGATTCCTCACTCACGCTGGCACTGAATCATGCTCCTGGTAACATGGGAAGTGTGACACAGCCCAAGCATGGTCTGATACTCCATTCTTAAAATACTTCCCCCATATTCTTTTTTCCCAAAATGTACTCAGTGGAAGCAATGACAATGAGGTAATGAAGAACTTGTCCTGCTTTTAGGCACAGTGAGATGGCTACCTCAAGACAGCAAATGTAAGGTACCAAAGTGGGTTCAGTACTTAATTTATTATAACTGTATTTGTATTGGCAGGAAGGGGGGGGAGTATTTACCAGATTTTATGTTTCATGTGCCAGAATAACATCGGTGGCCTACAGTGGCTTGACCATAAAGTAGATTAACATGTGGGTCACTTTTATGCCCTATAGTGCTGTTGAATATTGCCCTAGACAACAAAACGTCTTGAAAATGTAATTTCCCATATATATTTTATAATCTTGAGTATTGGCAGTGGTGACTATGACATGAATCCTGAGTATTAACACTGGGAACAACAGCCTAGGTGCTAGGGCCCTTGGGAAATGTTGTGTGACCTGGTTTCTGAATCTTTAGTAAAGGAACTAAAATTTTAGGAAATTCTGAGAAAACAGTGGAGACAGCTGATTCTGGATGGTTGGTGCTAAAGCCGTAATGAGCATCTGAACTCTAGAACAGGTAGGCATATCTCAAGATGAAACTGGGAATTCAAACATAAAATTTCATATCATCTGCCAAACTACTACCCATTCTAAATGTCACTGATCACTGGCATAAAGTTAAGAATGTACAGTATTAGGTTTTGCGAACAGTGAAACAATGTAGAAATTTTTTCTTTCCCCCACTTCCCTTTCCTGAGATTATGCCAAGACATGTTTAAAGAAAAGCAAATGTAGACTAATGAGATCAGAAAGATCTGCTTTGTTCACAAAGGTCCTTTAAAACCAATTGCCTATATGTTACGAATGCAGTAAAATTTGCTACAAACTGTGCAAGTCTTGAATGAATTTAAAGCATTTTGGTTCACTTTGGAAGCTGATGATGCAATTTATTCCAGCCTTATTTGTGCTTTATCCTAAAAATGAGTACATCTCATAGCTGGTTGAGCTATATAAAGTCTGTAATACAACCCAAAACCTGTGCTTCTAAATAATAAATGGATATATTGGCCTCCAACCTGACCTCAATTAAGGTAACATGAGCTTTCATTGTATGGCTTCATTGAGAACTGTAAAATGGGTTTGCAAAAAACATCACCACTTTCTTCCAGCTGCTACGTTTACCTTGTCTTCCTCTTATTTTGAATGTTCTATTTAATAAACTGAAAAAATACTTATATTTTTAAGAATGAAGTCTCAAGATTTTTTTCTTAATATCTATATTCAGCAATTAAATAGATAATGTGGAAGATTATCTAGCTGTATCACAGGGACCTTGTTGCTTTGTATGCTATGTGAGTCCAGGTATAAAGCAAAGACTTTCTGAGTGTCCCTTTCAGTGGGTCCTCTTGGTCATTAATCTGTGCTAGTTTGCCAACCTATCTCTGAGCTCATGCTACTCAAGTGTTAACTACTTCAGCTGCTTTTGCATGGATGTCACAGGGTAACTGTCTGGTTGCAGCCCTTGTTCTTCATTGAAGCACTATGCTTTTGATGTACAGCCCAATTAGGTGCCACCCACCAGATGACTGTACTGCATTCACTATTTAATTGACATCACTCCTAACCACTTTTAAAAATACGTTAGCTTGCTCATCTCCCATATCTATACCAATACAAAAATAAAAAAGAGGACCACTTTGCTTGTAGTGTTTTTGTGAGTTACTCATTAAAAGGAGGCATCTAATCCTTTCTCAGCTGCCAGTGCCATATGTTTTATACTTGCTGTGCGAATCTGAACTGAATGGCAGTATGTTGAAGAACAGGAAGGAAGGAAAGAAGGAAAGAAGGAAAGAAAGAAAGAAAGAATAGAAAACAAACCCCGTAAGAGAACTTGTAGTAGTAGTAGTATACTTTATTACGGTCAAAGACCAGTAAAACCAAATCAATATAAAATAGATAAAGTGGTGCCTTGCATAACGAGCGCACCGTTTAACAACGAATCCGCATAGCGACACGCTTTTTGCAATCACTAATGCGATCGCATTGCGATGTTTAGATAGGCTAAACATCGCATTGCGATGATCGGTAAGCGTTTCGCTTACCAATCTTCGTATTGCGATGTTTAGAAAGCAGCTGATCGGCGGTTCCAAAATGGCCGCCGGATCAGCAAAATGGCTGCCTGCAGCGTTTTCGCGCCCTGCCCTCGCTTACCGGGCAGCGAAAATGGTGGCTGGGTGAGGGAATCTTTGCTTACCGGTGAGTTTTTCCCCCATAGGAACACATTAAACTGAGTTTAATGCGTTCCTATGGGGTTTCCCCCCCGCATAGCGATGAATTCAGATAGCAACGTTAATCCTGGAATGGATTAATGTCGCTATGCGGGGCACCACTGTACATATAATTATTGTTTCGTAAAGTCGGGCAGGGTAATAAAATTCCATTAAAACATGATAAAACAACCCCTTCTTTCCAATTAATAACATAATATATCCTTAATATAGATAAAACCTCAGGCAGTGTTATGTTAAAAACATTATATTGTCCATCTAAAATCACCTACCCAAACATCTGTTTACGAATAACCATTGCTGCAGCACAGAGTTTGGCCACTTGTCTTGTAAAATAATGGTATTGTCAGAGAGTAGCCACTGCACATAATCCTCCTCTGATCTCCCAGGAGATTTACAGATAATAGGTGATAAAAACTCCATGCAAAGATCCCGATAACAAGTACAATGCTCTGGCAGGTATAAAATTCATATGTGTTTCTGAACAGATGACCATTGAAGAATGTTGTTTTGGGATAAGCAACCTGTTCTCCCAGAAATCCTGGTCAGCACAGCTAATGGTGAAGGCTCCTGGGAGTTTTAGTCCATGAATATCTGGGGACCCAAGACTGGGAATTACTGGATTATAGGAAGGGCAATACAGAACAGCAGGTATCCACTCAGGTGTCAAAGTCCTCCTGTTTAGTTAGCTGTCATTGACATAGCAGTCCATGTCTATTCTGTTGTTCTTCTTCTTCTAAGGGTATTTTTACCTTGTATTTGAATGTGCTAAAGGTGGCTTAAAAATAAAAATCATCTAAAATATGTATGTTTGCCCAGTGAGATGTAATCACTTTTCTGCCTGTGATGTGAGATACGGTGGACAAAATGCTTGATCGCTGTCGTGCTGCCACCACCTCCCTTGACCCTTGCCCGTCTAATCAGAGCAGCCAGGCCTGTAACAACCAAATGGGCCACTGCAATAATTAATGGGTCTCTCCAGGAGGGCAAGGTTCCCCTTGCTCTCCAGAAGACATTCATTAGGCCCATTAGGAAGAAACCAAGTTTAGTGGTGAACAATATTGGGTGAGGGAGGCCCGGAGAGAAAGAAGAAGAAACCAAGCTTTCTCAGCCGTGGCCCCCCTCCCATCTTTGGAAAAATCTGCCCGTAAAGATTTGCCTGGCTCCCTCGCTGCGTGTTTTTAACAGCAAACTTAAGACCCGGGTCTTTAGGCAGGCTTTCCCTCCTGTCATCACTTAATTACTTTGCCATGTTGATTTATTTAGTTTACGAGCCAAGAAAATGGTAAAGCTCTTAAAAATTCATGCCGCACTGAAATCTTGATCAATTTAGATTGTCCCCAAGAGATGGGACCTCCTAGTGCACAACCAATGAGAACAAATTTAAATCTGATCGACCTAGACTGGACCCAAGATATTACATCTCCTTGTGTACAGCCAGTGTCACTAGATTCAAACTTAAAAGACATAGTCATCATAGACGTTAAGCAAGATAATCTGCAGAATCCTACTGAGAACTTAGAGGTATTCAACCAAGAGGAGAAAGTGCTATTGAGCTTGTTCTGGTCATGGCCACCAATTATTCAAAAAGAGATTTTGAAAAGACTCAATTTGTTGAAAAACTGCCTAGAACATAAATATTCTTGTGCCCGAGCGGGCTCAACAGATTTAAAAGGGGTGTCTGTAACTGCGAGTCAGTTGTCAACAGCCAAATTAGAACTAGATAATAAACTCTGCCAAATAAGTGAGGGTTATGTGAAACCAGAATCCAGCAAACCCCAGGTCTCCTCAGTTCAGATAAATCCCCTAGCTCTTGGTACATCCTCTAATGATGTTGAGAGAAACTTTATTATCTCAACAAAATATTCAACAAAAGTTATGGCAGCAAATTCAAATTGGGTTAAAATGAGGTTTCTAGAAGAAGAGGAACTGGGCTACACTCCTCTGTTAAACAACCCTAAACCAAGTTTAGATGTTATTTTCCCATTAAGGTCTAACGTCTGTAAATTGAACCCTATTAAGGATGAATTGGTTAGCTTGGAATCAGAATCAGAAGGCGAACAACATTGAATACAAATGGATAATATAATCAAAATAGACTCACATAATGAAAGTAACCCGATACAAAATGAAGCAATACAAATACTTAAAATACTTTTAAAGCCTTCTGAACCTAGCAAACATCCATCAGCAATAATGAATAGTGATCTGCAACAACATGTAACTTAAATTAGTAAGCATGGAATATAGCCGAATGGAACGCTTGTCCCCAGGGGCTGGGAACTCTTTGAATTCTTATCAGCCTTTGATTTGATTGCATTACAAGAAACTTGGCTATCAAACAAAGATAGGAACCTCTTGTTGTTGTTGTTTAGTCATTAGGTTGTGTCCGACTCTTCATGACCCCATGGACCAGAGCACGCCAGGCTCTCCTGTCTTCCACTGCCTCCCGGAGTTTGGTCAAATCCATGTTGGTAGCTTCAATGAAACTGTCCAACCATCTCATCCTCTGTTGTCCCCTTCTCCTCTTGCCTTCACTCTTTCCCAACATCAGGGTCTTTTCCAGGGAGTATTCTTTTCTCATCAGATGACTAAAGTATTGGAGCCTCAGCTTCAGGATTTGTCCTTCCAGTGAGCAATCAGGGTTGATTTCCTTCAAAATGGATAGGTTTGTTCTCTTTGCAGTCCAGGGGACTCTCAAGAGTCTCTTCCAGCACCACAATTCAAAAGCATCCATTCTTTGGGAGTCAGCCTTCTTTATGGCCCAGCTTTGACTTCCATACATGGCTACTGGAAAAACCATAGCATTGACTATGCGGACCTTTGTCAGCAAGGTGATGTCTCTGCTTTTTAAGATCCTGTCTAGGTTTGTCATAGCTTTCATCCCAAGAAGCAGGCGTCTTTTAATTTTGTGGCTGCTGTCACCATCTGCAGTGATCATGGAACCCAAGAAAGTAAAATCTGTCCCTGCCTCCATATCTTCCCCTTCTACTTGCCAGGACGTGATGGGACCAGTGGCCATGATCCTAGTTTTTTTATGTTGAGCTTAGACCATTTTTGCGCTCTCCTCTTTCTACTCATTAAGAGATTCTTTAATTCCTCTTCACTTTCTGCCATCAGAGTGATATCATCGGCATATCTGAGGTTGTTGATATTTCTTCCAGCAGTCTTAATTCCTGCTTGGGATTCCTCCAGTCCTGCCTTTCGCATGATGTATTCTGCATAGAAGTTAAATAAGCAGGGAGACAATATACAGCCTTGTTGTACTCCTTTCCCAATTTTGAACCAATCAGTTGTTCCATATCTAGTTCTAACTGTTGCTTCTTGTCCCACATAGAGATTTCTCAGGAGATAGATAAGGTGGTCAGGCACTCCCATTTCTTTAAGAACTTGCCATAGTTTGTTGTGGTCCATACAGTCAAAGGCTTTTGCATAGTCAATGAAGCAGAAGTAGATGTTTTTCTGGAACTCCCTGGCTTTCTCCACAATCCAGCGCATGTTAGCAATTTGGTCTCTAGTTCTCTGCCCCTTCGAAATCCAGCTTGTACTTCTGGTAGTTTCAGGAAGAGAAATATTTGTCCTTTGCGATGAAAAGAGACTCGCATGTGGCCTTTACATGACTCCATTTTGAACAAATGGATACAATGATGCAGAGGGGTCATTTTTGGGCATACCTGTACAAAATAGACATTGCCCCTGTGGGAATGATAAAGTAGAAGATCTTGCCCACTATTTGCTGCACTGTCAGTTGTATGTTAATATTAGAAAACGTAACTTTGCACCGCTCTTTAATAGGATGAGGACATGGGATGATGAGAGGAAATTAGAATACTTGTTGTGTGGATCCAGTATGTTCATAACACAGAGAGTTGTTCTTTATGCAGTTAAGGCAGCCTCCCTTAGAAAGAAAGAGGATGAAAAGAAATGTATGGTTTTTTAATTATATAGCAGATTTTTATAAGGATTTAAAAGCAAGGTTTTATGGGATTAACAGTAGTTTATCTTAGATTGAGGACCTGATTGATATTATTCTGAGTATTTGGTTTGCAGTATATATGAGATACATGTGATTCAATTTTCTTTTTTTCATGTAATAGCTGATACTTTGTAAGTTTGTAAAATTTGATAATGTTATTGTATATGGTGAATGATTGATGAAATGGTCCATAGATTTCTTCAATAAATTTGACTTGACTTGACTTGATTTATATGCCTCTATTTAATTATATTATTTTTATTTTTATGTTTTATCGTTAGCTGCCCAGAGTAGACTTTGGTCTAGATGGGCAAGGTATGTATGTATGTATGTATGTATGTATGTATGTATGTATGTATGTATGTATGTATGTATGTATGTATGTATGTATGTATGTATGTATGTATAAATAAATAAATAAATAAATAAATAAATAAATAAATAAATATGTGTGCTGTTTTCTTCAGTCACCAACATGGAGTTGCTATGATGCTTCTTCCTCCGATGCCACCAGAGCAGGCCTTGCTGATGCTCCCTCTAGTAAAGCCACACAGGACGTTTGCACATGCACACTGTTCTTGGGTGGAACGAGCTCAGTGACAATCAGCCTCAGCCTGGGCAATGTTTTGCCTCTCCCTGTTATCAACCTGCTTTGGGTTCTAACAAAGCTTCATGTTGTCTCTTTCTTCTGTACATGTTGCTTTAGCAGCTACAGGTTTCTTTTGTATGCTGCATTCCCAATATGTGTGCACGTCTTCCATATTCAGGGGATTGACACATACATGCACAGGTTTTAGTTTTCAAACTTTGCTTGATATTCATTTGAAAAAAAAACTTTACATGCAAGAGCTCTCAGTGTGCATGCAAGAACTTTGTATGGGTGCTTAGGGGAAGGGGGTAATATTTTCTAGTACTATAGCAAGTGCACTCTCCAGCAGTTCTTGGACTGCAACTCCCAGCAGCCCTAATCAGCATAATCAATGGTGAGGAATGCTGAGGGTTACAGTTTGGCTGCATCTGTAGATATACTTTTTACTAGTCTCTGTACTTATGCCTATTGAAAACCTTTTACTCTTGGCCTTAAAGAAGTGGGATACTGTCTCTTTGAAAGAACTGTACAAAGGTAATTTGGCACTTCGTTCTGTGACACAAGAATGGATTACCTTTGCATTATGCTGTCTGGCTCACTCTGCTTTTATGATGCAATTATAGGTGGTACCTTATGCTCTGTTGCTGTGCTTTCTCTTGTTCACCTGCTTTCAGGAAGAGAAATCCATATCTTAGAAAGAAAAAAAGAATTGTGTGCCAAACGTAGCATATATGTACAGAAGTGAGAGGGCCACCAGGACTCCAGATCAGGAGCTACAGTATATCCTCTTGGGGTGGTCCTGTGCCAATGAATGCATTAGTATGGCCTTCATCTAGCAGATATATTCCAAATCCTGCATTAGAATCAGCTGACATATATCCCTGAAAGCAACTAGTGCTTGAAAGAAGCCTCATGAGGAAAAAGGGAGCCATGCAGCTTACCAAAACACTTGAGAAATATTTTAGATGCTCACTTCAGATACAGCTGAAGCAATCTCATTTGTCTTCCCTTGTCCTTCATTACAGCACCTGTAATGTTGGTAGCATTCCAAAGAAAAGGAAATGCAAGAAAGCAAAGTGGCTGTCCAATGAGGCCTTACAAATAGCAGGGAAGAGAAGAGAAGGGAAACAAAGTGGAAGGAAGATAGGGAAAGTTACAGAAAACTGAATGCTGACTTCCAAAGAATAGCAAGGAGAGGTAAGAGGGCCTTCTTAAATGAACAGTGCAAAGAAACAGAGGAAAATAATAGAAAGGGAAAAACAAGAGATCTGATCAAGAAAATTGGAGATATTAAAGGAACATTTTGAGCAAAGATGGACATGATAAAGGACAAAAATGATAGGGACCTAACAGAAGCAGAAGACATTAAGAAGAGGTGGCAAGAATACACAAAGGAATTATACCAGAAAGATCTGGATGTCTCGGACAACCCAGATAGTGTGGTTGCTGACCTTGAGCCAGACATCCTGGAGAGTGAAGTCAAGTGGGCCTTAGAAAGCATGGCTAACAACAAGGCCGGTGGAGGTGATGGCATTCCAATGGAACTATTTAAAATCTTAAAAGATGAGGCTTTTAAGGTGTTACACTCAATATGCCAGCAAGTTTCAAAAACTCAGCAGTGGCCAGAGGATTGGAAAAGATCAGTCTACATGCCAATCCCAAAGAAGGGCAGTGTCAAAGAATGCTCCAGCTATCGTACAATTGCACTCATTTCACACGCTAGCAAGGTTATGCTCAAAATCCTACAAGGTAGGCTTCAGCAGTATGTGGACCGAGAAGTCCCAAAAGTACAAGCTGGATTTCGAAGGGGCAGAGGAACTAGAGACCAAATTGCTAACATGCACTGGATTATACAGAAAGCCAGAGAGTTCCAGAAAAATATCTACTTCTGCTTCATTGACTACGCAAAAGCCTTTGACTGTATGGACCACAACAAACTATGGCAAGTTCTTAAAGAAATGGGAGTGCCTGACCACCTTATCTATCTCCTGAGAAATCTCTATGTGGGACAGGAAGCAACAGTTAGAACTGGATATGGAACAACTGATTGGTTCAAAATTGGGAAAGGAGTATGGCAAGGCTGTATATTGTCTCCCTGCTTATTTAACTTCTATGCAGAATACATCATGCGAAAGGCAGGACTGGAGGAATCCCAAACAGGAATTAAGATTGCTGGAAGAAATATCAACACTCTCCAATATGCAGATGATACCAATCTGATAGCAGAAAGTGAGGAGGAATTAAAGAATCTCTTAATGAGGGTGAAAGAGGAGAGCACAAAAATGGTCTGAAGCTCAACATAAAAAAACTGAGATCATGGCCACTGGTACCATCACCTCCTGGCAAGTAGAAGGGGAAGATATGGAGGCAGGGACAAATTTTACTTTCTTGGGCTCCCTGATCACTGCAGATGGTGACAGCAGCCACAAAATTGAAAGACACTTGCTTCTTGGGAGGAAAGCAATGACAAACCTATACAGACTATTAAAAACAGAGACATCACCTTGCCAACAAAGGTCTGCATAGTCAAAGCTATGGTTTTTCTAGTAGTGATGTATGGAAGTGAGAGCTGGACCATAAAGAAGGCTGACCGCCAAAGAATTGATGCTTTTGAATTGTGTTGCTCTTGAGAGTCCCCTGGACTGAAAGGAGAACAAATCTATCCATTCTGAAGGAAATCAACCCGGAGTGCTCACTGGAAGGACAAATCCTGAAGCTGAGGCTCCAATACTTTGGCCATCTCATGAGAAGACTCCCTGGAAAAGACCCTGATGTTGGGAAAGAGTGAAGGCAAGAGGAGAAGGGGACAACAGTGGATGAGATGGTCGGACAGTGTAATTGAAGCTACCAACATGGATTTGACCAAACTTTGGGAGTCAGTGGAAGATAGGAGGGCCTGGCGTGCTCTGGTCCATGGGGTCACAAAGAGTCAGACACAACTTAATGACTAAACAACAACAACAAATGTTGGTAGAATATCTGGTTGAACTGTGGTCTGGCACTTTTAGATAGTTGTTCATAGAAATGAATGTCATCCTTCTAAATTGAATAATTGGAACATTTATATAAATTTTCCCTCTTCCCTTCAGCCAAGTATAATAATGACTATTATTTATGATATAATTCTGAACATCTTGGTATTGGGTCTACATTTTCACCTAGAAAAAGTAGACGGTGTGCAGGAAGGTACTGGAGTCCTCACAGCTTTTCTAGCTCTACGCCCTTTACCATAATGGCAGACACATTGAAATAAAATAATTGTGAAATATTATATAGAATTAATGGAGTCTTTCAGTACGATTTTATTTTGCAAATCCTGCCTGCCACATTCATCCAATTACTTCCAATAACTTCTTTTTATGCTTCTACAATCTTTCCACTGTTAGCTCAAAATCATATTCCACCCCCTAGGAAACTATATGATTCTACAGTTTATTTTCCCCACGTGGGATGAATGCAGTGGCACTTGATCTTCTTGGAACCTCGCTGGCCGCTAGTTCTTTCTGTGTGATTTGATGTAAACAACATACATCTCTTTCCAAAAGCATGAAATATTGTCTTTTTGAACCAATTCTAAAGTATTTTCTCATTATTTTTACTATGCATTTGAATAACAGGAATTCATTTCTACTACCTGGTCTGTTTTTGGTTCAAAATACTGCTCACCTTCTAACTGCTGGAAGCAGGTCTTGACTCATTAGCAGTGGAAGTAGTAGTATTCCTGCAGAAGCAGTTTCATATTTCTGTAAGAAGGCATGAATTTGACACCATGTATGCTACTTTTCAGTGTTGTCAATAGCAGTACACTGTCCTTGGAACAAAGGTTAAACATCTCTTTCTCACCAGTGCATTCTCTCCCCCCCCCCCCAACCCCGTCCTTCCCTTTCCTTCTTTTAGTGGAGACCCTCTAGCTGCTGGAAGTTTGATGTTTCACTAATGACTCAGTCATCAACATCTGCTCTGTGTATTTGAGGATAACTTTTACCACTTGTATTCTGTGGCATATGGCAGTGTCTTAAATTCTGATAAGAGTTCATAATATATGATGCTAAAAAATATAGCCACACTTTGAGAACAGATAGTCAGCTTTCAAAACTGCCATCATTCTAGTAAGCTTACCAGGAAGTTTTAAAATTTTTCTTATTAATGAAGACTGGCCCAGAATTGGAGATCCTGTTTCCTTCAGCTTTCTCCTATAACAATAGAACTTTAATTAGTTAACTAAATGTTCAGATCAATGTGGATATCATGTTTGAGACAGATTTGTTCTAAATATTTTGGCTTAATTTATCACAAAAAAGGAATGTCACCTGTGGGACAAGGCTTTTATTCACCCCAGTATTCATGTTCAGCCATTGTTGATAGCACAAGTGTAAAATAATTTACAAATAAAAGAAATCGCTTCATCTCACTTACACTGGTCATTGTACCAAATGGTTCAATTTAAGAACTAGCTTCAGAAAACGTATCAAAAACAGGTTAATTTAATGGTGTCCCTGTGGATATTTATGAAGAAACCTGCTGGTGGGGGGGGGGAGCTTCCTTTCATTTTACAGAGAGGTGAAGTTCAAAGTACAGAACTGAAATTCATTAATGATTCAGAATGGTTGGTTTCCAATTCCGTCTCTCTAGTCACACAACAAACCATGGTCGATATTTCTCTGTCAAGGTCATCGCCATTGTGCCCTCCTTCAAAGGTTATATGGCACCTTTTCTTCTCTTTCCTATATGATTTCCACTCTCACCCCCTTCCCTTGCAGTCCATTCTATCAGACATTTAGGAAGTATTGAATTGTGCAATAAAAATGAATGGCACAAGCAGTTGCCTCGAAGTGAACTAGTACTGTGGGTAGAAGCAGAAATCTCTTGTACTTACAAATAAATAAATTTCTCCTAGTTTAGAAAAATGAAAAAATACTATAACAATGTTCCTACATAATATCTGCATTTTCAATACCTTCCAGTGTGAAAAACAGGGAAAGATAATTAGCCCTGAAATAGAAACCAAAGTGGGGAGACCAACTATCTGAACAATTAGAGTTCAAATTATTAACCAGCACAAGTTTCATATAGAGACTCTATACTTCTTAACCAAAGTGGGGAGACCAACTATCTGAAGCCTGTTTTCAAATTCATCTTGAGATAGGACATTGTATAAACTTTCATTTTCTATGTAGATTGACAGTATAAATTTCACACGTGTTTCAAGGCATTTGCTGACCTACTGGAATTTTCAAAAATATTCTTTTATAATATTCAGAAATACTGCCTTATAACATAAAATTTCATTTCTATTTCAGGGCTAATGATCTTCCCCTGTTTTTCACACTGGAAGGTATTGAAAATGCAGATATTATGTAGGAACATTGTTATAGTATTTTTCTAAACTAGGAGAAATTTATTTATTTGTAAGTACAAGAGATTTCTGCTTCGATTTCAGTTGTCAAACTGAATTAATATACAATTTCTTATGACTAAGTGCTAGTATGTTTAAAGCCCATGATTCTGAGCATGGTTAAAATTTCACCAAAGAGTTTAACTCTTTTTTCTTCAACCTCTGACCTCTCCTGCACAATTCTCTTTATCTCATAAGGCTCAGGTTACAATGAATGCATAACAAAATTGTGATGGCCCCTTCTTTTAGGTAAAAAAACCCTTTCAAAAATAGGCGGTTGAGAATGAAGTAGCAGTGGAAAAGGAATGCTTAATTCATTTTTCTATTTTGCTCTATACTTTGTCAAAACAATCTTATTCTATAAGGGAAGACACGTTGCTTCCAGTAGAAGCTGAGTATGTGCACAGATCAATTTTCCCATTCAATAGTACAAATTCTATAGCAGCCCATCCATCAGCAGTAGGAGGAGGAGGGTGCTGAAAGGATGCTATCACGTCTTACAAATCAAGGCAGCCTGTTAGCTTAGCTGTGACACTAGATGGACCGATCACTGCCATTGTACTTATACCTAGTAGGCCCTCTTGAGAGAACAGGCCATCAGTGCCCGTCTGGAAGTGCTGACTGTGGACACCAAGTCCAAAGCATGGGACTCTTACGATGGCTGCATTCTAAATACGAAGAGAATATTAAAGATTCAACTCTTTAGATAAGGCCAAAATAAAATAAATGCAAGAGATGGTAGGCAACCTTTGCTGATTTCATGTTTGATGTAGTACAGTACTAAATTGCTAAAAGTCCTTCAGCAGACATTACCATGCATCTGGGATTTCTCATATATTATGGGCACAATTAATCATGATTGTTGTACAGAATAGATCCATATTTGTTGTGGATCATAAGCCATCATCAGTCAGAGATCATATGCTGTTCAGGTTAGTAATATCTACGACACTATGCTTACGGTCAAAATAGGTTTCATGGATATGATATTGATTTGGTACTGTTCATAACGTGCTAGTAATGAAAAATCTATTTTCTATTACCCCCCCCCCCCTCTGATTGATTTATTAAAATGAATGACAGAGGATGGCTATTCTCAATGGCTATTAGAAGGTATTAAACCAAGAATGTTTGGTTACTTATCCAGTGGAATGTTGCCCTTCCAAATGGCCACCCCAATGTGTTGGCACAAACTGTATTTAACAATATTGCCACCCTCAATCTATTGTGTTTGTTCTTCTCTGATATATCAAGTGAGTTGCGAAATAGCCATGTAAATAATGCAATTCTTAGCATTATCTTCTTAATGTGCAACTGTAAACCTGCTTTCTGTTTTCTTATTTACCTTTCATCAGTTACCATTTCAAAGAATTGTTTTTTTTTCTGTCTTTAATGTGCTGTCTATGTATTTTAAATCATTGCTGTTTCTTCTGTAATTTCCACTCCTCCTTCATCAGAATCTAATCTAGCTTTCTATATGGTATAGTCTACATATCAATTAAACTGGTGAGGTGATAGAATACACCTTTGCCAATTGGAGATCATTCTTCTTCCAAATTATGCTCAAACTGTAACCTCTTATCCAGAATACAGGTTACATTTCAGAACAATAAACTGTTGAGACATACCCATTTCTTCGATACCGATGCATAGGTTTTCATTATGTACATGGCTGAAAGCTTTGTTAGAGTCTACCAATATGATCTCTAGTATTGTATTGTATTGTATTGTATTGTATTGTATTGTATTGTATTGCATTGCATTGCATTGCATTGCATTGCATTGCATTGCATTGCATTGTATTGTATTAGATCTTTCTTTTCTAAATTCACTTTGAACACCATGCATTTCTTGCTCCATATATGCTTAAAATATTAATTTTAAAATCTCGAATATCAGTTTGCTTGCTAGCATAGCAACTTAGTGTGAAGGTCTAGTAGTTGCTGTGTTCTTCAACATCTCTGTTCTTTGGAATCAAATAGTTTCATTCATTCATTCATTCATTCATTTAATATAGCACCCCCATTAGCGCTAAAGCACTATTCCGGACTGTTTAAATGTAATGTAACTACTCCCGTTACATTGTTTCTTCTTTCCATCAGGCTTCCACTTCTCTTTCTAAAATGACGGTTTCTTCTTCATAAGATTCTTGTTTGAAAGTAGCTGTTATATTTTCATGTTCTTCTATATATCAGTTCAGTGTCCGTTTCTGTTTGTTAGACTGGTTTTAGCATGAGGGTGGTTTATTGTCAAGCGTAGAGAAATGTTGTGGTCCAATCGAAGGGAGGAAATATTTAAAGATCTTTACAAATATGTAGGACCGACTCCCTATAATGGTTTGCCCTAGATAATCCAATGGTTCAAAAGATAGCTATAAAAATGCTGTATTTGATTCTCCCCATATTTTACAACCAGTACTAATTAATTATTTGTTGTACACTTTTAAAATTACATTTTGTATATTTTAACCATATAATATGTTTTATGAACTGATTGCACATTTTAAAACTGCGTTTTGTATATTTTAGCCATAAATATGTTTTATGAGCTGATCACCCGACCAAAATGAATAAATTCAATTCGTTAGCACTAATGGGTCAGATCACCCATTAAGACGAATATATATCTCTTCCTATTTCTCCTCTAGCTTCTCAGAACCTTCCGTGCAGTGTGTCTAAGACACTAGCCATGCAAACAAAGCTGTGCTATCTCCCTGTTGATGGATAATGTTTTTAAAAGCAAGCTAATGCATATGGAGGCAAGGTTATGTTAGAATAAACAGACAGTTGTGCATCTTATTTAGCATCTCATCTAGTGAAGCCCTAAATCCCATTCATTTGGCTCCAGAATTGAATTTAGCTCAAATAGCTCTCCTTATAAGTTGTCATGAGAACATCTTGGATCCTGGGAAATTTCCTGCAGGCTTTAATTGCTGCCATGTCTTTCAACATCTACTGTAGTTGAATTGGCCAAGGTCTGATCTAGCGTAATTGCTTCCTGTGACCTGAACTTGTCACTTGTATCCTTGTTTGCATAAAAATCAACAGTTTCCTAATAACCTCAAGAATAAATTGCAATGAAATATAATTCTTCTCTTTGTCTTGACAACCTCCAAAGACAGCTGCACAAAAATGGTGTTGAAAAACAGTGTTGTGGGGGAGAGTGATTTTTGGTTGATACCACAGAAGTGCATTGCCCATCTGAGTGGTTGCAGAAATGCCTTGGAATAGGTTGAGCATACCACACAGTTGCCTGTGGCAAACACCAAGTGCCTTACAGACAGACACAGTTGCAATTAGCCCTCAAGCCCCTGTAATGCCAAGGGCTTGCTCATACTAGGTAGAGATGATGGGATATAGAGTCCAACACAAGTGGAGGGTACCATAGGAAGGTTTCCATGGGTTAAGATACAACAAGCATTATTATAGTGCTTTTCCTCAATATTCAAGATTATTTCTCTAAGCTTTGCATCAGTCATCTGAGATGTGCCAATACCATTTTTATCCTATCAGACGAGTGATATCTGAGGTTGAGCAAACAGAGCCTTTCATTAAATGTATTAGTGATCAAGGAAAAGTTTGAAATAAGGATTTTCCATATCTGTGTATTGATGAGATAATCCTTTGATATAGCGAATATATCATCATGAACGTACTCCCTCTTTCAGCCCTAGGCAACATTTTCCATGATGAGATAGGATGAGAACTATAGCCCAGCTTCTGAAGGGGAACAAATTGCAAAAAACTGGCATAATATAACTTGTGATATTTATTTATATCATTCATTCATTCATTCATTCATTCAATTTGTATCCACTCCTGTTAGTATCACAGCACTACTCTGGGTGGATTACAACTTGTAAAACAGGAAACAAAAATAAAAATAGAAATATTAAATAGCAATAGTGATAGTGTTAAAGATCCCACTGTTTCTGATTTCATTGTACTTTCACCTCACATGCATTTTCAGCCAATATATTTTTATATAAGCAATGGATTGAAAAAGAGTTTCAGATAATGAAAGTTACCTTATATTGAGCCAGACTCAGTATTGTCTATACAGAGTATTTTCTAGTTCTATCTAGACATGCCAAGTATTGAATCTGGGGGACCTTGTGAATGCAAAATGAATGGTTTACCACTTATTTTTTACATATATGCTTGTAGGCCAACTTTTAGGGCATAGCCTTTGTAGCGTTTGCCCTCGTGGCCCCTGCTTGTCTCCCCAAACACAGAGCTCACAAGATACCTCAGCATGCCCTCTGATATGCTGCTACCAGTTGATCTCTTTTATCAGCTTAGGTTACTTTGAAAAGACGAAGGTCCATCCAGTATGACGTTTCAACAGAACAAGTTTATTAATTACAGATGGTTGCTGGAATAATTCATAAGCATATTCTTCAAGATTCATCAATCATCAATATTAACCTTCTATATTAATTGTCACAGGTTACACTCTAACTCATCACTCCTCAGACCCCCAAACTATCTTTCTCCCTCTGATTCCAGACTCTGACTCTGACTGACTCTCCTCTCAGGCTCTACCTTTTATTTATTTATTTAATTTATATGCTGCCCACACTACCCAAAGGTCTCTCTCGGCCCCGCCTCTTAACCACATTAACATATAACATGAATAATGTATAACTTACAACGCATCACTTAGGGTGAATGCTACAGCCTTCACAAAGTAACTCACACAGTTTTAAAAGAAATATTAAAATGACTAAAAACAGTTGCAAAACAGTAGTTTTAAAGCCTTATCAGAACCTTTTGAACAGGTTGATATCCCTCATTTTAAAGCCAAGGTGAGCTGTGGCCTCTACCCAACTGGGGCTGACAGCTGTGAACTACCAGGTTACATGTTAGATTTTTGCTACTCATACAGATATGCACAATGTACCCATAGGTACAAAAATGTTCCAACATGCTCACTGAATGCCCGCTCATAGATGACATCTCAGCCCAAAAAGCTACAACTGTTGGATCCAAAGCTGTTGTGTAAAGCAGGGCAGGTTTCAATCAGTCCTAAGCAAAGTCTTCGTTTCCTTTGAATCCAAACTCATTCTCAGTCCTACCCATTTTCCTTGTTGTACATAGACAAGAATAGCCGCCTGGAGTGGTCGTATAGACCAGATGGGAGGGATCCAAATCAAATCAAATAAATAAAATGAATAAATAAGAATATGTGTTGACAAAGTGCTTTTCCTGCAGATTGATATCCACCCAGCCATTTTCCCTTCCTTGCCCATAAATAGTGACTTAGTTTTGTACTTTTAGTCCAAAGTAATTCAGCTTCCATGTCATTAGTACACTGCCCTTACTTGCACAGTTAGTACTGTTTTTGTCTTCCTGTTTCTGAATAGTTGGGAAAATAAATCCCTTTCACCCAGTCTTGACCCTGAGTCCCAGAAGAACACAGAAAAAAGAGAGAAGTGGGATACTCCAGCTAAGTTTTTTTCCTATGACTTACTGACCTATTTCTGAGCCTTCTGCAATGGATGCTAATCATGCTGAGACTAAGATCCTTTATTTAGAACTATGAATATGTAAACTTATTTCTTATCTAAATGCAGGACTAAAAACATAGGGGTAGAGGTAATTCTGGATGTTGGGTCAAAATGTTTTCAAACTCTGCTTTTTTAAAAAAAGGGTATGTGGGCGGAAGGAAGCAATGTATGTAGAAAGAGCCACAGATGAAACTAATCACGCAATTCTGTGTGCCCAAGGGGGCTTTGGACTTCTGTTGCTTCAAACAGCAGTCCTGTCCCACACCACATGGCGAGCCTTATGGCTCCTCTACTTGGTAAATAGTTTTGTGTATAGATTTGTCATGAAGAGTCGGACATGACTAAACAACAACAACAAATAGATTTGTATTGATATCCTGTACATGCAGAAACTGGGATTTTGATTGACAGTTGCAGATTGGACGTATGCCAAGAGAAACAGTTCTAAAACAGTTGACAGGTGTGATGGAATGTTTGTTGGTATGATTCCTGGCTGAAGAGTGGCTCTTTACTATAAGGGTATAAGCGAACATCTGAGAGACAAAGGCAGAAATAGCTGCGATAAAGTTTTGAAGTGGTCAAAGTCAGAGAGAGTTTTGAGGCGGTGAGAGAAAGAATGGGAGTGTTAGAGCTAAGGGTTTGCTTTTGTGAGAAAGCTGCAGAGAGAAAAAATGTATGTCTTACTGGAACTTGCATAAAAACAAGCATTTATCTCTGCGTAAAGAACTTTATGGCTGAAATTGTGTTCACATAACTATGTCTGTTTGAGGCGAATGATGTCATCAGCAGTGGTGATTTTTTCGGAACCCTTCCTTCCTACTTCTGTACCGTGGTTTCCTTGTAACATTGTCAGGGAGCTGTGAAACAACAAGAAGAAGAAGTCAAACATAAAATTGCTGCTAGTGGAATGGCATTACTGGCAGAAGCTATTTTAGTATTTAAAGACTTCCTACTCCCTTCTCATAACTTGAATGATGAAAAAGATTACATAGCTGCTCCAGGACAGAAGTAGGAACTGCTTAATTTTGGGGGGGGGGGGGCAGGAATTGTGCCTCTTACTGACATTATCATCTTTCCATAGACTTAGTTATGCCAACAGGATTTCAGCCTATGTGTTTAAACCTTAAAGAGAGAAAGAGTAAAAGGGCTTTTGACTTTATGCTAAGAACTGAATGGCTTGAAATATTGAAACTTAATTCTTTGTAGTTCTTTTTTTTTTTTTAAATAAATTTTCTTTTTTGTTTACAAATCTTGTTTATTATTTTTGATGGTAGAAGTCACAAGACGCTATTCCCAAGCATACCACTGATCAGTGCAGGGGCAATTAGGTTTTTAAGTAGCGTCAGCAAAGTAACAAAGGCCATATATTTCAACAGATAATGTTTTCGCTTTTTTTTAAAAAGGCAGTGTAAAGTTAATCCTTACCCGTGGGACTATTTGCACAGCAGTGGGAGAAAGACTAGCTGTTTGTCTGGTTTGGTAAATGGGGCAATCCAGGGGAAACAGTCCTTATTTACTAATTAAATGAAATCCTAAGATTAGCTCAAGGGGTTTGGGGATGGTTGTTATCTTGGTGATGGTACATACAGTACCAGGTAGGGAAAGTTGGTGCTATAGTTTGTCATTACAAAAGTGGATTGTTATACAGGACCAAAAATATTATATTGGGTTGCACATAAGCTCTTTTACTCTCTGTATATCTTACATGGCTTTTTAACCCAGGTCAGAATGAGCAATTAGCAGTAAAGAAATGATAGATTCGTGGTGTGGTATAGTGAATAGAGTGACAGACTAAGACTCTGGAGGACAGAGCTCGAATCCCCACTTGGCCATACAATCTCACTGGGGGAGTGAAGCTGGTAAAACCACTCCTTAAATATCTCACTTACCTTGAAAACCCTGTTAAGGTTCAAGTTAGTTGTTTTTGACTTGACAGCACAAAACACACACAGTAAGAAAACAACAGTGCGAAAATGGCTTTTTCGTGAACATATTCACAAGTGTCTATACTGTTTAAAACAACGAAGTCATTTCTGGCTTATGTTGACCTTTCAGATTAATATTAACAGTGCTGCTTAGGTCGAGCAAATTTAAGAATGTGATTTCCTTTACTGTGTCAACCCATCACATGTTAGGTCTTCTTTATTTCTATTGCATTCAACATTTCATAGCATTTCCGTCTTTTCTAATGAGTCTTATCTTCCCAAGATATTTATTTATTTATTTATTTATTTATTTATTTATTTATTTATTTATTGGACTTACATACCGCCCCATAGCGCTACAAGCACTCTCCGGGCGATTTACATTTTTTTAAATTATACAGGCTACACATGCCTAAAGTACAGTAGACTCACTTTAATCTAATGAAAGTTCAGGCTTAATATGGTCTAGAATCCATTTATTTGTCTTTCAGGTGGTGACATTTGTACTTTTAGAATACTGAGTTCAATTAATTTAGAATTACTGCTTCCTGCTAAAAATGATTATGCTCAACCCTCTGTTTTATTTACCTTCTCTTAGGAGCAAAGTGGAGGTGTCATTAACTGCATTTATAGAATGTGGTTTCTGACATATAAATAACTACTAAGAGGAAATCCTGAGCAAACTTAAAATTCTGGGGAGGAAGCATTTAATTCTTCTCCTACAGGAGCTCAGAAAAAAATTGCCTCTTGGAAATAGCTGTTTGCATTTCAAAGAAAATTCCCATTATGAGTTTGCCTAGAAAGCACATGGCAGCTTCTGAGAGCAGAAAGTTTGTCTTGAATATTTAAATTTAAATGTCTGCTACCCATCCCAACACAGCAGCTCCAAAGATGCTCACTGTTTACATTACAAAATGTGTAAATTGCTTTCATGGAATTAAAATCATGTTTAGTTTCCTGTTCAGTTTGAGTGCAGAGTAGCAGCTGAGGTGTTTTCACTTGGAAGTCATAGACCCTGTAATATTCATGGTGGAGTACTGTACTGCTGTACTTATCTCATATCCTGTGTTGATATTGTGTATATTTCTCAGCCTTTTTCTGCACAGAGGTGAATGGATTAAGATCTCCTAATCTTTTCCATGGTGGGTGTAGGAATGTGTGTTTCTCTTTAAAGATGTGTGTGCATTTAAAATGAAGATAAGTGCCTGTGCAGACAGTAGCCAGGTTAAGTTATGTTAAGTTATGTTGAGCTTGATCAACACTCATTCTATTGTTTTAATACTAATGCATCTCATTGCAGTTGAATTAAAACAAATTGGTTTGGTAGAGCATATGTGGCAGTCATTGCAAGACTACGATGATGAAGGTGAGCTTGTCAGCTGTGTCAGCTCATACCTCAAGGGACAATCAATTTTATTGTTGTTTTAAATAAATGCACTAAGAAAATTATTCCATCACAGTAGTTATATTAAACTAAATCACTTACCTATAACTACTGCTAGGAAATTAAGTGTTTCAGTAGAAAATCAGATTCAGGAATCAAGATTCAACCTGTTCTTGAAGCGGTTGCACCTACCCTGACCGCTCAGGTTCATAGTCTGTAAGTGCTCCTTGACTCAGCAATGTCACTGTACTCCAAGTGGCAATGGTGATGAGGCATGGCTTTGCACAAATCTGCTTGGTTCACCAGCTGCACACATTCTTCAGTAGACCTACCACAGCAACAATTATCCATGCCTTAGTTATATCATGTGTTTACTATTGCAGTGCACTCCGTGTAGACCTCTCTTTAAAGAGGGTCCAGGACCTTCAGTTGGCGCAGCTATATCGGCTACTCCCTTTTGGGAGCCCAGTATGGAAATAAATTACAAACAACTAAAATGTCCAAAAGATGCTATTAAAACAATTTAGATATCATAAGCAGATCTAAAAAGATGTGTTTTTACTCATTTAGTAAAATCGGTCAGAGTGGAAACAGATCACAACTTGGAAGGGAGTGCATTGGGAGCCACAAACTGGAGGATACTTATGGCATTGTGTCTTGTACAGCTCAATTGTGCATTTAATTTTATATTAATTGATATAGTGAGCTTTTCATGTTTTTTTTTTAGGATGCTGATGGAATTTTCAAAGAGGGCTTCTTAGGTTAAACTTAAAACTAATTTGCCTTTGTGTTTGGTTTATTTTGTGATTGTTTAAAATGTTGTAGTTTGGGACAGAATTCCTAAGATTTATTAATTATTTATTTGAAATATTTTAATTTGCCTTTAAAAGGATCCAAGGCAGCTTACAACAATTAAAAGACAGTGTTTAAGTTAGTAACAATGAATATACAGTACTAAAAATATCAATGAATACAGTACCAAAAAACATAAGCAACAACAACACGCATTCAATACAGTAAGGTACAGTTTTAAAAACCTGCTCAGCAGCCATTCACTCAGGGAAAACTTGCCTGAAGAGAAAAGTCTTTGCCTGCTTGTGGAAGGACAGTAAATATGGGGCTGATTTTCCTTTTGACCGATCAGGAGCACCTCTGTCTTGTCTGGATTAAGCTTTAGTTTCTGCACCCTTATCCAGTTCCTTACTGACACTAGATGCTAATCTAGAGCCAAAACAGCTTCCTCAGATTTAGATGGCAAGGAAAGATAGAGCTGAGTGTCATACATATATTGGTGCAGCGAGCTCCAGAACTCTGAACAATCTCTCCCAGCGGTTTCATGTGCAAGAGTGCGGAAATCTGTAGGTGTACTTATGAAAGTTCTGTACTTTTGCTTTATATGCTGTAAAATTTCCTGAATGCACAAAAAGCCAAGATCAAATTTTATATTATTACAGTACAGTACTGTTAGGATCTTTTTGTTGACTGTTTCTTCTAGATAACTGCATATGATATGACATCATCCCTTCTTTTTACAGCCTGCCATTGCAAAGCTGACATACATTTGTTCTCCACATCTCTTAATATACTCTGAGTGCCATTTTGTACAAGTAGTCTGTATAATCAAAAATATTGGTTCTTTAGCTCATTGTAATTATTTGCATTCTCTTTTCCCGCCCATGTCCTGCTTCTGTGACTGAATTGTACATTCACAGCACAAAAACTGTCAGAATATCATATTTGAAGGGAAGTTATTTGAATTGTTGCTTTCAAAATGCCCTTATTTTCAGCACCAGCAAAACTCTAGGAAGAAGTGTTTGTTAGATATTATACAGATTGATATCATAATAATAATGCTACATTTTGAGAAATAAGCTGCAAATCCTGGATTAAAATGCTGAATACAATGCATATACATTTCCCTTTCAGTCCCAATGCAGCAAGATATTGTATGTGCCTTTCAAGGTATCAGTGGGAGTGAATATAGTAAAGTAGCCTAAAATTAGGGATTTTGAACGCAGTTCCTCTTTAGAAAGCTGAAGAAAATCAGTGATTATAAAGGAAGTGTATTAGGTTATTAGGTTATTATTTACATACACACATATGCAAACACACACTTTCTAAAATGCTGAGTATATGCGTCAGACTTTAACATATTCTCCGAATTCATACTGTATTAAGGTATTTGTATATTTTTAAAAATTAAAGTGCAGATAATTCTGTTTAATCCTATCCTTCAGCCACAGTGCTCATTTTATGAATGTGTGAATAAATGCTTTGAATGATTATAGATGTGAATGAATGCTGTCTTTGATACTCATTACTCATTTAATAATTTAACTGTTATTAATTTGCACTGGAATTTCTCAGAATTGATACTTTGAAATGTTTAGCTGTGTATGATGTTCTATAAAATGTTACAGAGGGGGGAAATACAGTTTTTATCAGTTGTGCAGAAAATGGATTTTTTCCCTAAAAATCACACAAACATAGCTTAAGTTTTTAAACATTAGTAAATCTCATTTATGTTAATGATTTTCATATACACATACCTCCTGAAGATGGCAGACTCGGAAGTTCATTTGATCATAATTATTCACTAGTTGATATGGCAGTAAAAGTTACATATGTTACTCTGCAAGGGCAAATGTGTTTAAAACAGTTTAACAAAGACTAATTATGGAGTCAGAAATCCTGTGTTTAGTTCATTTCAGTCCTTGACTGGATATGTGACCTTGTTTGAGTGTTCACTTAGCCTCCATGTGGATTGATCAATGCATCTGAAAGAGCAGTGCAATCATTAGAACTGATCTAAAGTTACACAGTATGGGCTCCACACTGAATTTCTCTCTGATGTTTGGGCCTGACTGTATGTGTCAGCCCAGGGTTTTTTTTGGGGGGGGGGTTGGCGGAATTGCATCCAGATAGATTAAGGCAATCCTCCCAAAATGCTATCCCAGATTATTGGACATCAGTTCCCTTCATCCCTGGACACACATTCTATCTGCTGGGGCTGATGGGATTTGTAGTCCAAAATCTATGGGTGTCACTAAGTTTCATAAGGTGGCTGTCAGACATAAAATGAATCTTAAGGAGTGATTTCCCCCACTTTAGCTTTATAATCCTAGCACTCGTAGTTCACATTATCCAGTTATTTGTAATATTGTGCTAAATATCATTTTAAATGATGTGGCAGTTAAATGTAGAGAATATAAAGATTGTGGTGACATTCTGTACAAATGAATGTATAGGTCATTATTTTGCAAGTGAAGAATAGGTTGTTTTTAAAGTTATTCACGTTTCTGCTGACCTCTTCACTATAAAACCAGTACATGGAAATAATAATAGCTAGGGTTAAGTCAAAATTTCGTATTTTTCTGATAATTTTTTTTTGGGGGGGGACGACTTTTTGGATTCTTCCTAAACATAGAAAAAATTCAGTCCTCCCTTGAATTATATTGAGCAAAGTGTGCTCCTCAGTTTTGTCTTCTCTGAATAAGTTGAGTAATGTCATAAACAGTTCTGGATCTGGTTTTAATTTTGTGTAACTATATATTTTAAAAAATCTATGAAGTAAGCAGTGGGTTTAGCCCCTTCACCTTACCCTCTTAAGTGCACCAATATGAACTTAATACAGTGTTATGAATGAACTGAATAAAAATTTATTTTCTAAGACTTTTCTTTTCCACCCTCACTCAAATTATTGGAGAATTTCTCTTCTCCTAAACCTAAAGCATTTGGCTGAATCTTCCTGCACCCCATTTTACCATCTTAATATGGAGATTTGTGGAATTTTAGAAATTTGTTTTCATTCAGCTCTACACCGTATGTCACATATGGCAGTGTACATTATTCATATAGCTGAAAGCAAGTCTGTGTGCTTTGTTTTCTTATCCAGTCCCCCACCCCACCCCGCCGCCGCTCTTTCCTATCATCAGGCCACAATCAGAATTCAGCCCATTCCATTTTTAATTTCCACTTCACCACACCAAACAGTTAAAAAAAGAAATAACAAGAATACCATCCTAAGCAATTATCTCCATTGTTTAGTGCAGCAGCTGGTGGTGATTACAAAATCTATGCAGGTTGAAAGGGGCATCCGATTAACAATGCAGCATGAGTCCACAATTTGAGAAACACTGTCTTACATTTCAAAGGGACACTTTCAGACATTAGAATGTGCCTTTTCCAGAAGGTGGATTTTAAGTTATTTATTTTTATAAATATGTTTGTTTTTCACATACAAGTGCACATGCATGTTGCTAATGACTTTGAAAAAGGATGGTGACACAGCACTTAGATGCCATATTATTTTCATTCACAGATGTTTGTCTGTTATGTCCAGTTATTGTTTGACATGGTTTTACCATTTAGATCAGTGGTTCTTAACCTTTTTGAAAGAAACGCCCCCTTGAGCCATTGAGGAAGTTATCATCGCCCCCGTCCCCGCGGTGATGATATCTTTCTTATTTATTTATTTATTTATTTATTTATTTATTTATTTATTTATTTATTTATTTATTTATTTATTTATTTATTTATTTATTTATTTATTACACTTAAATCCAATGACCCCTGAAAACAAAATTCAATTCCAAGAAAATGAAATCCCCCCAAAAAGTAACATTTAATGATTTAGTTGCAAGCGAATTTTAAGACGCAAAAAGAAATATAAAAAGGGCATAAAAACAAACCACAATACAGGAACTAAAAATTTCAAGACAAAAACTCTGAAACTAAATTAGGATTGGAGGCAAATATATATTCATGCACACTGTAAAAAGGCTGCAGCCATCTTAGCAGGTTTGGCTTGCTCCAGCGCCCCCCTACTGCCCCCTTCTGCTCCAGCGCCCCCACGCCGCCCCTTTTCGTTCTACCGCCCCCCTGAAAAATGAAATCACCCCCTGGGGGGCATTATCGCCCACGTTAAGAACCACTGATTTAGATGATGCTACACAATATTGTTTCTTGCCCTGGAATACAGTCTCCAGAAACCAGGCAAGGCCTTTCCTTGCTTTCCAGTTGAAAAATTACAATGCAATTTAGATGGCAGCATTAGTTTGGATTGCTTGGAAAAGTAATTCCAAAGTTCCAAATTCTAGGTTTATAAAGTAAATGCAAAATTCATGTGGCAACTGAAAATAGGCTTTTCTGTATACTTGAAATAAGAACCTGACGAATTTAGTAAGATTTCCTTTTTAGGTGACATTGCTGCATCTCTTTTCCTTCTTTTTTTTTTTTTACAGTCAGCAGTTTTTCATTTCTCTCCCAATAAATCATTTTTCTTTTAAATGGGTCACAGATACATGTTTCTTTGCAGTTGACTGCTTTCAAGTTCTGTAAAAGCAGAGTTTATATTTATCTTGTTTAAATCGGTCTCAATGTCAAGGGATATCAAATAACACTACTATACTTGGGATGCACTTGGAAATACAGTGTGAGACAGAAACTGAGTGATCTTGATCAGACATTAAAAAACAGAAGATTGTTCAAATTTTTGATCTCCCGTTTGCCCATGCTCCACTAGGAGAAAAAAAAAAGAACCTTTTTGATCTCCCGTTTGCCCATGCTCCACTAGGAGGGGAAAAAAAGAACCTCAAGAAAGAGAAGAGTTCACACACCTTCACACTTTGCACAAACAGTTAACATTTGATATGGCCATGGTAAGAACAGCATGCTGATTATACTTTAGATGTAAAGTTCCACTGCACCCTGATTCAATGCATCTCTTAGATTTTCAAAACATATTGACTTGTGGTCCTGATGTGTGCTGCACAGTTTTTTCGGTGATTACGCTAAAAAGCAGCTCATGGCCACTCTGCCCTATATAAAAATGCTGGGAGGAAAATCTCCTGTGTTTGATACTAGAATGGACTGGGGAGCGTGATCTTCAGGAAGTTGAAGGATATCTGCATATTGTCCTTTGCAAGATATTAGTGTGTTTTAAAAAATACTCACAGAAAGTGTGAGTAATGTCAAATGAAATGGATATTCTTCAGAAGTAGTTCTCATTATAGTAAATGTTACTTGACAAAACTAAATTGTGTTAGTATCCTAAAGGCTTTTGTTCAAAACAGCTAACAAGAAAGCTTTGTTACAGAGCCCAGGCAGTTATGAATTGATTATTGTTGTTTGAATATTTTAAACTTTGTGTGTGATTTAGCCAAATTCCTTTTACCCACTCTGTTTTTGTTGGCTCTTTGTTCCAAGTTACAGGGATTGGTTCAGCAAAATGGAATTTAGGGTAACCTTCTCAGAAACCTGAAATAGCACCTAATAAGCTTGTCTGGTTTTGCACATATGTGAGACAGGAGATAATAATGTTGCCTCAGGTGTTAAATTAGCAATCAAATGGAATGCAAATGAAGTAATTGCTGTTTACTTCTTTCTAAGCTTCAGAATTTATATCAATAAACTTGTAGGTGAGAGGGGTGCTCTCCTGGGTCTATTTTATAAAAGACAGATTTTTCTACCAAGAAGTCATGTGTTTGAAACTGCAGGAATGTACTATAGCATGTAATTCATCAGATTGTACGATTATAAACCAGTATCTTTTGCCACAACAGTTTGACTGAGGAGAACATTAGTCTTATTCAGACACTGAGATTAATGCCAAAAGTGCATTGCAGTAGCATGCTGAAGGAACAAGACAATCATGTCTTTTCAGCCATGCAAGTAGTCTACAACATAAACTGTCCCTTATGCATGGAGACAAAAACGTTGTGGCACTTTAAAGACTAAATGCTGTATTTTAATGTGAGCTTTCATGGACAAGTCCACTTCTTCATTTTACAAGTCTGACGATGTGGACTTGTCTACAAAAGTTCACTTGAATACATAGCAGTTAGTCTTTAAAGGCAAAGGTAAAGGTTCCCCTTGACATTTTAGTCATTCGTGTTCGACTCTAGGGGGCGGTGCTCATCCCCGTTTCCAAGCCATGGAGCCAGCATTTGTCCTAAGACAGTTTCCGTTGTCACGTGGCCAGCGCAACTTAGATTCGGAACGCTGTTTACCCTCCCATCGAGATGGTACCTATTTTTCTACTCGCATTTACATGCTTTCGAACTGCTAGGTTGGCAAGGAGCTGGGACAAAGCGACAGGAGCTCACTCCGTCGCGTGGATTCGATCTTACAACTGCTGGTCTTCTGACCCTGCAGCACACAAAGTCTTCTGCAGTTTAGCCCGCATTTTAAGGTGTCACAATGTCTTCATTATTTTTTATTTTTCTTTTAATTTTGCCTGGTATGCTAGCGTAGACTAATGTGGCTACCTTGTGCTTCAGTGGAACAGAATTAGATGAATAGAGTAGCCACATGCATCATGAAAAGAAGACAAATGTGGATTCAGGTTTGCTTAAAATTAGGTTACTTCTACATCTGTATCGATACTCAGAAGTCAAGTATACTTGCAAATTTAGTAGTAATTAATCACAATCAGAATAAAAATTCAGTTCATCACACCATGGTGGGAAAGACTGGCCAGGTGATCTGTGTGACTCCTGCTCAATCTGCGGCACAGGTGGACGGGTATCTTTAGGGCTCCTTTCCAGCCTTTTGTTGGTTCTTCTTATTTAAATGTAACTTAACTAGACTGTCCTTCAAAATGAAGACAACTGACGACTGCTTTCTGATAGTCATTCAAATGGAGCACTGACCTGGGTAAAGTAGAACAAATGAAATAGGTAGCCAGATGGGCAACAGAGGCAGCTTGTTTTATGAAGTCTAATGCTTTTCACCTGCAGATTTTAGTTTTCGTGTGTCTTATTGGAAAACCATTTTTCAGTTAAGTTATTTTTACTGTACTAGAATAAGACACGTGAAAAATCTTTGCCTGTGCAGCTATTAGTAGCCTGTGGCCCTAGATAAGGGGCCTCATCTCATCATCTTGAGTTGAACCTTTCCCCATCCTTTGTCTACAATGCACTGGGATTTTTTAAAAGGAATTTATTGCTTTCTAGTGCTAGTTTAAGATGTGCATCTTCCTTTCTTCATTCATCTCTAGTGCTGCCTTCTCTTTTCTTCTGCTTTTGACATTAGTGCCTGATTTGCGTGATATTCCTTATATTTCTTTATGGAAAATCTCACACAACTCAAGTCTCCTCAAAAGTGTGTATTACTGCTCAGTTCAAACTGCAGGTGTTGTAGGAAATGGAGGGTGCTTGTAGTGATTTTCAAAAATGTTATTGTAGTGCTGTCTTGGATGGAATATATGAGCCAGATGGGTTTGTGTGTGTACCATGCATCATATATTTTATATCATATATATAAAAAGAAAGTCATACATGTAAGTCATATTAATTTTTCTTAACCCGTGTGTAATTTTTTCTTCTGCTTTTGATATATGTTTTGTTAAATGCATTCCATGTTTATTTGATTCTTATGAATTCATTTGTGCTTGGTTCTTTATGTCAATTTTTGTTTTAACTGATTTCTCATATGCTTATTTTTGTTTCTTTTAGGTTCTGTTTTGTTTCATAAGATCCCACTGGATGGGTAAATGAATAAGGAAAAAAAGAGAAAGTGGGCTGTTGAACCTGTTTGTTGAAATTATGTGCTGTCCACTAGGCACGGGATATGTTTGTTGTGTTTTCTATTCCTGTACTCCTTGTGCCTCTCTTGTAGAGATGGGTTATGCTTTGAGGACTCTAGAAGTATGCACATTCTTTGGCAGTTTCACTGCAAAATCATCCCCAGGTGGCTATATACTCCAGAAAACTTTAAAATAAACTTGTATTCTGTTAACATGACTCTGTTCATGAAGTGACATTTCAGCAAAATTGTGGTGCATTACTTCAATATGGTCATCTGTTTGAGCTTATCAGGAGAAATAATTGTATAGATAACTATTTATTAAAGCGATATGGCAAATATTTTATGTACTAAAAAGGTTAAAATATTTAATGCCTTCTCATTCTGGAGATTGTTAGCTTTCCACTCTTGAATTACATTATTGCTTCAGTAGTACAGTTGTTCACTTTCAAACACTTGCATTTTCCAGTATTCTGAGCTAAGATCCTAAAGCTGCATTAAAAATATGTTTTGTCCTTAGCTACTTCCATGGAGTGGTTTATCTGTCAAAATTAAAACCAGGATAGGGAATGTATGGTCCTTGATCTTGTTGGACTGTGAGAGCGAAGAATGCTAGGAGTTGCAGTCCTTCAGCATCAGGAGGGCCATATGTTCTCCATCTCTGATCATCTATCAAAAATAATTGTTAACTCTCAGCTTTTTAGCAGTTGTCTAGTATTTAAAAGTTCACTGCTTCATGACATGAGTTGGTCAAGGAACCACTATTGTATAACTGAAGCAAATGTTATTGTTTTGATCCTTCCACCACCTCTGTTAGACTGAATTGCTATCTGTACAATTCATATGTCATAACAGTCCATGTGTAGACTTTTAGGTCTTGAATCCACCAGCAGTAATGTTACATTGCTTCCATGCCATCATACAAATTCTATCTGAGGTCTTAAGTAAGGACTGTTGGTTTCCTTGCCTTGCATCCTTTTCTTTCTTGAAGAATGGCAGAAGCATCCATATGTTAAAGCGGCTGGAATGATATGAGGACAGCCAAAGAAACAATTTTCATCATTGTAGTCTCCCTTTGGTACAAGTCTCACTATCCTACACGCTCCTGTTACATATAAAAACTATGAGCAAAGGAGGGAGGCACTATTATGGTACAGTAGGCTAAGAGTTTTTATTGACCTTTAGAGGAAAAGGGGTTCTATGCATCACAGAAGCTTCATATTGCCTACTCTTGAACCTTTGGTATCTCCATATAATTCATATAAATGAAACTCTGGAGAATGTTGTCAATGAGACTGACTCTGCTTTTGGTTTGGTACCATATAACATTTATTGTTAGTGGGCAGCAAAGTCAATGATATATTTAGCTGATTCCAGCTGATCCTCATCAAAGCAACATAGTTCCATTTGTGGAAGATCAGTAGGTGGAAAACTAAATCAAAAACTCAAGACATCCCAATGTCTCAACAGTCTCAGCATTTCAGTTCTTTAAGTTTGAGGTGAACATATAGACCTAAATCTTGTACGTGCTACTGGAATCTGCTAGTATAATATGCATTTCTTGCCTCCCCACCAGTCCTGCCCACTTTCCCCAAATTTGCTTTAGAAGAATTCGTAGCCCCACAAAACAGGTTTACAGACACACTAGACACAGATTCTCAAAGGAAAGGAGAATTGTCCCTTTCCCATTCCACTGACTGAAGCATTTCTGTCAACAGAATGACCTCATTGGAGACCACCCATAGTTTCATAAAAGGCTCAGGATCTTCAGCAATCTTTCTATAATTTATTTTTGTAGTGTTTTGCAGTTCAACTTAAATATACAGCTGCAGGTGTGATTATTGAATACTTCTACATGTACTGACAAAATATTTTGGATTCTATGTAATCGGCATTTATTTTAATGAACCAAAACTGATTTATGCATCACCAATGTATATATGCACAGAGACAATGTAGGATAATCTTCAGGTGTTTTTGAATTCCACATTAACCACCAAATGCATTGTGTTTGCTACTGTTACTCACAGAGATTTATGGATTAGAGCCCCCAGCTATTCACTACTTTTGCTTTGGCAACAGACAGGCTTAAATAATGAACGAAGCTATGCCCTACTAGCTGATTTCTTTTTTGATATGAGTTGCACATTAGACTGATTGCAGCTAAACTTTGAAATTGGGGGTTGCAATGTGCTATTTTCATTTCCATTATAATTACCCTGCTTTTCACTCTACAGGGATTTTAATCTGTCCGAATGAGGTGGTTTGCAGGGACAGCTGTTAATTTCAAAATTAATGATCTTTTAACCCACAATGACTATAAAGTAGTAATCAAGGATTTACTAAAATGGTTAAACACACAGTATGTTGAACATTCAGCATTACCATTATTTTATGGACTCCAATAAGCAATAAAAACCACTCGTGGAATGATTAAAATCTATTTTACACATTGTTAAGGCCTGAACAGATAACAAAGTATATTTACCTTATGAGGTTTGAACTGATTTCATTTATTCCAGAATCTGAATAAAATTGTGGATGAAATGAGTTGAATCCAAGTTTGTTCATACTTAGGGTATATCCATTTAAATCCTTGGATGCAAGTTAATTCTGTTTGTTTCATTTGGCTTTCTCCAAATATGATTAAGTTTGGAAACAACTCTGTAGTTATAGAGCAAGTATGAGCAACTTGTTGCTGTCTAGATTAATTTTTTTCTTATATGTGTAGTCATATTCTTTGACAAATAATGGAGGAAAAACTGCAATATCTGCATTTCATCCCAATCCATTAAGCATATGTGACATATTAGCTTAAGACATTGAGGGTAAAAGCATTTTTTAAAAAATAGCAAATTGTGCTGCTTATATACCACCCTGTAAAGCACTCTCTGGATGGTTTACAATTTTTTAATAATGCAGGCTACCCATTGCACACACACCCATACGCTCAGTACTCATTTTACGGACCCTGGAAGGATGGAAGGCTGAGTCAACCTCCAGCCATTTGTCAAATCCATTGGTATCAAACACTAATCACGAGCATAGTTTTGGCTGCAATACTACAGTTTAACCACTGCCACAATCAAGTTCCCTCTAAGGTGTGCGGCTGCGTGAGCGCATATGATTTTCTCCCCCTCAGCTCAGGGCTGCTCCTCCTCTGCACATCCACAACGATTGTTTCCAGCCCATTTGGTTCCGGTCATGACAGAACCATGGGGGGCGGAGTTGCATGTGCAAGGGGCGGAGCCCTGCCCAGTGAGGCTGAAAATTAGAGGGAACATTGGCCATAGTGTTACACATCTAGAGACAAATATGCATCCCAAAGTTGTGACCCTCCAGATATTGTACTGCAGCTTCCATCATCTCTGCCAAGTAGAGTCAATGGTGAGGAATGCTAGCCATTACAGTCCAACAACCTGCCCCTTCATGGTATTCTGTTTCTATCATTCATGCACACCACCCTTCCTCTAAATCAGATACTTTCCACCACAAAATTGTAAAACTTTTGACCATTGACTTAGTGTGAAAAAAAAGCTGGTTATTGTGGTGACACAATTTCCTTATGAAGTGATTTAAAGAAGCTTTCACAATGATAGCCACAAAGTCAGTAGCTGCCACTGTGGCAGAACAACCAGCAGCTGTAGAACCTGCATCCGTACTAACAGCTATCTGCTATCATCACTCCCCCATAGCACTCTGCCTCTTATTTACTATGAAGCAGATGCCACTGAACAGTGTTACTGTAAGACAAATTATACATTACAGATAATTATGATTGTCATTAGAGCTGATAGTCACCTTGCTGTTCAAGAGACAGTCTGAGGGAGTCTTTTATTTCTAAGAAGTCACACTTACAAATGAGGAACATGCATGTGGGTTGATGGCCAATCATGAAACAAAGCAAGCTAGCATGTAAATGATAGGAAGTGATAAAAGCTCCTGCTGTGATAAGCATGCACAATCAGTACTTAGGAGACCGTTCTTTTGCTGATAAGTTATTTGTAACAGTACAATTTGGCTTGTAGTGAACTGTTTTGGTAGTGGTGGCAGCTGCCCCATGAAGAATAAACCAGCCCTTAGTTATTGTGGGAACCAACAACAAAATCGGAGCTCCTATCTTATAGAGCAGTTATTCATTTAAGTAATATGAACAATTTCTGACCTTTTAGTAAACATCTCCATGCTGAATTTATTTGGAATTCAGTTGGCATAGGTAGGACGAGGTACTTATGGAGAGCAAATGTATTTGATCTAGATATGAATGTGTACTGTATTGTTTAATAACATCCATGGGAAAAGCCTCCATTTAAACTTTTAAAGATACACACATGACCAGTTTAAAGTTTGTGATTTTTTTCATACAAATTGCTTACATGTTAATGATTTTCTTTATCATGTAATATAATTAACAAATGTCCAACTAGTCCTAGTTTATGGTCTGAGTTACTTGTCTTATTTACTAACGTATAACTCAGGCCTGGAATAATTTTCTGCTGTTAAACCTGTTTTAACATATAACAACTTAAAATTGTGACAATTTTATTAAATTTTTTTTCTGGAGGACAAGACTACATAAAATATGAAAATGTTATACTTTCAAAACACCAGTTTCCTCATAAGAAAGAAAATCCAGATATTTGATTATTAATATTTTACTCTTCAGAAAGTGAGAAACATTTCCAGCCCTAATTTTTTTTAGCAGTAAAACTGATTTAATTTTTAATTAAATTTCTATCAGGTCTTCGAAAATGGAAAATGAAAGTCATTTCTGAGATCCAGGATACACTAGGAGTACAGAATACTGTATTTTTCGCTCCATAAGACACACCTCTCCATAAGACGCACTTCATTTTTAGGGGAGGAAAACAGGAAAAAAAATTCTGGCAATTTCAGCCCGCTGGGCCCGCGGGGATGGGGGTGGGGGTAGCCTCGGAAGGGTCTGAGAGTGCCTTCCAAGACCCTTTGGAGGCTCCCCCATGGGGCCAGTGGGGGCAAAATTGACAGCTTCCACGACCCTTCTGAGGCTTTCCAAGGTTGCGATTTCACCCCCGCAGGCCCCGTGGGGGGTGGGGGGAGCCTTAGAAGGCTCCTGGAAGGCACTCTCAGACCCTTCCGAGGCTCCCCTCCCCCGCGGGGCCAGCGGGCACAAAATCACCAGCGTCCAGGATCCTTCTGAGGCTTGGAAAGCCTCAGAAGGGTCCTGGAAGGTTGTGATTTTGCCCCGGCTGGCCCCGTGGGGTTGGGTGGGTGGGTGGAGCCTCCGAAGGGTCCTGGAAGGCACTCTTGGATCCTTCCGAGTTTCCCCCCCATCCCCCCGCTGTGCCCTGGGGAGCGCTGTTTTACAGTATTCGCTCCATAAGACACAAACACTTCCCTCCCCACTTTTTTGGGGTGGAAAAGTGCATCTTATAGAGCAAAAATACTGTATATGTAGCCCTATAGATGACATTGGACCGCAACACCAATCAACCCATCCAGTGATAATGGATCATGGAAACTGCAGTCCAACAACATTTGGAGGAACACACATTCCCCACCCATTCTTCCTAGATATCAAAGTTTTTCCCCCTTGACAAATACTAATTTTATCTTCATTATAAATGCAGATCTGCCTGTTCCCATGCATATCATAAATTAACATTTTAAAATGACTTATCTAAGACAGATCACATTAATTTCAAGACCACTGATCTCCCAATAGGATTCCATCACAGGAAATTCAGCAATTTCTCTATGCAAATATGTCTGTGACTGTCAAAATTCGCAACATTTTTTGCTCATGTGCTGAAATGGATAGACATGCCAGAATAAAACCAGTTTATGACCCATTCAGATAATAATTTACATGGGTATTACAAGAAGAATCATAGGATTGATCCCATGGAGCAAAAATAGTGCTGATATAGTCAGCATTTAATTGATTCAAAAATAGAACCAAATACCAATATTTCACACAAGTTTTTTTCAGTTACTGTCGAAGGTGTAATATAACTGCTATCAGTGGGCACTGTATCTTTAGTCCAACTGTTTGCTTTTTGAGTAGGAGGAGATACTCTACATCTGCTCTAATCCATCAATATACTGTGAATCTTTCAGATACTTTTGGCCATAATAAATTTTTAAGAGTTTATATATATATATGTCTTTCTATATATAAATCTTGTAAATAATTGACAATCACTGATTTTATTTCAAAATCCAGTTTTGATAATATGAACAGATTGTACTTCCTGAACTTTCTAAACTTATTTTTAACAGGCCAATAAAGTTTTATAATTTGTTATCATTGTGTCTGAAATTTTTTTGTGAATTTCTGTACTTCTCACTTGGTTCCTCACCACTGAAAATGTTACCAGAAATGGAATCCATAGACATTCATCCCTCTGACTTTTGACTATTTTGTATGTTCAAACTTTGTGGGTACATTTGTTTAGAATTTAGTCTTGGAGACATAGTTAGGTAATGAAAATTCATTTGCAAATTTTAACTGAGAAATAAACATGCATGATTTATAGTTTCATATTAGGAAAGCCCTTGGAATACTAAGTTAAATCTCCCAAGGCTTTCATTATTATAGAAAGCCTTCCTCAAGACACTTCATATTAATACATTGTAGGAATGAAGGTGAGGAGTCTATGTAGGGATGGAATGAGAAAAAAAGGAAGATGGTGTTGTCATCAACAGATGAGAAAGACAGAGCAGTAAACTGTTTTTCTAATTACCCTTTTGAAATTATGGGAAACTATTTTTAATTCTTCTGCCATTCTATCATTTCTGTTTTGAACATCACAAGGTCAAAATAAGGAGTTACGATTTCACAGGTAAGACAGCTGCAACTGGAACTCTGCACTTTAAAAAAAAACCAATTTCTCAAGGAAAAACAATTTGGGTAGAACAAAAACAGTTGTTATTTTGCATTTAATCAGTTCATAGAGCCTGTTTTTGTAGGTGTCTTGATTTAATGTTATCTAGTTTTTCTTATTTGAGACTGAATTTCCCTTAGACAGGTTTGAGGGTTTGCAACATGTCTTATTTCAGCACACGAGGTAATCTGCGTTTGAAAAATGTGAAGCCCTAAAGATACATGCAGAACTGTGTTTCCATCTTAATATTACCTAGGGCAGATGAATGTTGCCTGAGACAGCTGTTTTTGTCTTCCTGTTGCCTTAAGTCTTTCTGGGTCACCAACAGAAAGAAAGAAGGAGGTCTCATCTGCACTGCTTCTGTTCATTTTCTCTGAATTAGGAGAGTCAGTAGAAGGAAGCAGGGATAGAATCTTTGTCTGTTTGTGGAAACTCATTGTAAAATGGGGACTATTTAGTCAATTTGTATGGAAATCCAGATAATCCAGCTGGGTCTACATAAGCAGCAGAAGAGGGTGGTAGAATGAGTGGTACTTTAGACTGCAGTGAGGGCATGGGAGAATCTTGCTGCAGATAGAAAACCAACACAGTTGTATGTGAGCTGGGACAAAGCTTCTTTTCTTTTGCAAGGTTTATGTATATGGAAGTACCATCCCACATTTGATGCCTAAATTTGTGCAGTATATTCCCCTAATCTCTTGCTGTTGCATCTGAAAACAAGAACCCAATACTGTACGTAGCATGTTGAGACTTATGGCTGAATTGGAAAATGATCTCAGATTTCTAGAACTAGCCCATAGTATTCAGTGAGGAGGGCCCTATTGAAATGGATTCTGTGGCATTCCTTTAATATATGGTTTGATATGCACTGTTGCCAGCTGATGTGTAGCTTTGAAAAGTTGCCTTTAAAAAAATAACATGTCCCAGGATCACCCAGACCACTCCTACGTTAGCTAAAGATTGAGTTGTGGTCCAAAAGATTTTTGAGCAGGATAGCCAGTAAGCCTGTCACAGCAAAAAATGTGAAAAGTCTTATAGTCCATGAAAAATGTATCTGGCATAAGTTTTTATGGACTGTAACCCCCTGCATCAACTGAGTCCATGCCTCTAATGAAATGAACTGCGCTCTGTGGAAAGCCTATGTCAAATAGAAAGTGTTTTAAGATGCCACAAGACTCTTGATGTTTTAATCTCAAAGGAAACATTTTGAGGTGCTGTATGAGAGTATCTTTGAGATAACTAAATCAGACCTTCAGATTCTTTGACATTAAAAAAATTCTCTTAGAAGTAAAACAAAACTCTGTTTAGACACTATATGGAAATATACTTTTTCACATTAAAAAGGGAATAAAAAATCCTAAAATAATGTTAACAGATAGTTTGAACACCATTGGATTATTATGGACAAAAGTACTGTTTCAGTTTTCTGACAGAGAAGTGGAGGGAAATAGACTGAGTGTTAAAGCCATTAACGTTGTCTTTTCTTGTTAGTACAGTATGTCATGTTTTTCCCATGGAACTGTACTGTAATTTTTAAAACTTGGCAGAAGAAGGTTTTATGTTCTGTGTTATGTATATTTGCAAAATGTATAGGCACACATACTATATATTCATTAAGAAAACACAAAAGATGGCTGAGTAGTTTAACAATCAGCTTGAAATGGCCACTGGAAGTGACTGTTTGTTTTTTCGCATCTGACACCATTGCTGATGCTGCAGAAGGGTGTATTAAATATACTGATTGTTTTTCAACTCTCACATGGTTTGTGTTGTTACTGATAGTTTGTTGATAGAACTTCTCACCATCCAAACGAAATCAGCCACATTTAAGAACTACTGAGTAATAATTATATGTATAATATATCTGCACAATTGGGCCTTGAACTTTCTATGCCCTATTTCTCTTTGCCCTCCTTGATACAACACTAATATGGTTCAATAATCTTCTGTCTTCATATAATAATAATTGTGTGGCATGAAGTCAATTTTGACTTATGGTGAACCTTTTCATGGTTTTCTAGGTAGAGAGTACTCAGAAGTAGTTTACCATTCCCTTCTTCTGGGGGCATCCTGGGACTGTGGAGCTTGCCCAAGGCCACACAGGCTGGCTTTTCTCAAAGTCAGAGTGGGGATTTGAACTTCCAATTTCTGGCTCCACAGCCAGATATCTAATTCACTGAGCTATCCAGCCAATTCTATCTTGATATAATTTATGATAATTCCATAGTGGCAGAATTTCCTGGATTAGCTTGTAACCTTGAGACTCAGTGCTTCTGGTCAGTACTTCGAGCTAAAGATTTGTTTTTCACAGATTAGTCCTTGTTATCACTGGGAAGAGTATTTTTCCATGGCTTTATCTAGATACAACAATCACTTGTGTGCGCACTGTCTCCTGTGGATTTATTTCAATACAAATTTCAATTCCATTTGAACATGTGCAGAACAACAGAAGCAATGGGACAGTGCCCTTACTGGAAGAAGTGCAAATGGAAACCTACTCTCCACTTGCCACTTTAGGGCTTTGGTTAATGGCAACAGTGCCACCCACAATAATTTAGAGCACTGGTGTTTTTGTTTTGACAAATGTCTGGCTCCTAGATTGTGGTTAATGAAGCCAAGTTTCCTTTATGTCATTTATTTCATAAGACTGTTAAATTGTAAAAATATTGATGTGAGAATCAGAATATAGTATGAGGAGAGAAATGTGAGATATTCTAAGATTATTTTAAGATGTGGTGAAATCTCAGGCATGATGCTGTCCGGCCTCTGCATACTTATCACCCCTGCCCTTCTGGCTTCACAGAGGCCAGTGGCTGGCCAGTCTGTAAACAGAATGTTGGACTAGATGGTTCTTTGATATGATTCAGCAGGCTTACCTTCTTATGTTGACTGCCCTTGGTAGAAACCTGTCAGTTCTACTTTCTCCTGAATAAAAAGAATTGAAACCTATTGGCTGAAATCCTGTTGAGTAGCTGCACAAGTGTAACTCAGCATTATGCCCATGGTAGCTGTAATTGCACAAAGGTAGAAGTGCTATTTAGAAAACATTCCTGCCTCCGCATTGCACAGTCAGCTAAAATAGGAACTGCCTGGCTGATTACACAACTGATGTGTGCAGTCCCTGTTGCTGAGGTGGAACACCCAGCACATTTATGCAGGTATAAAAATATGTTGTGCTTCAACAGACAGGATTCCAGATGGTGTGTGATCTGCAAATGTGGATAATTTTTTCAAAAACTGAAATAAAAATCTTCCCCACCTTTACTGGTCAAATTCAATACACACAGCTATTCCTAGAACAGAGGGATCTACTGTATATTGTGCTTGCCTGTCATATAGGTAGTAGAAAGAAAGGATGGGGAGAAGGAGTGGTAACGTGAATTCAGCGCCAGCATAGTTAATATTAGGAATCAGAATGGTCTTCAGAGAAAAATTGCAAAATGGACCAAATCAGGCATATTTGTACATTTTTGACCAAAAGCAGGGGAAGCAAGATATCTCCAATTGGTTGTTGTGGGTTTTTCGGGCTCTTTGGCCATGTTCTGAAGGTTGTTCTTCCTAACGTTTCACCAGTCTCTCTGGCCGGCATCTTCAGAGGACAGCACTCTGAACCATTAGATCCCGACCGTGAAAGCCTTCGCGAATACATATCTCCAATTACAGTGGTGCCTCGCATATTGAGCGCACCGTTTAACGATGAATTGGCCACCGGAACACTAAAAATGGCCTCCAGATCACCCAAAATGGCCGCCGGAACACCCAAAATGGCTGCGGCTGGATGGGGAAACATCACAGAACGGTGAGTTTTGGGCCCATTTGAAACGCATTAAATGAAGTTTAATGCGTTCCAATGGGCTTTTCCGTTCCATTTAGCGATGTTTCCCCATAGCGAAGGTTAATCCGGAACGGATTAACCTCGCTATGCAGGGCACCACTGTACCTATAAAACAGACAGGCCAACCCAACAGGTCATGCAAGTTCGGTATACCAATATTGGGGTTGAAATAGTAGAACAAGGAGAAAATGCCATAGGTGAAGAAGATTGACAGTTGAACCACCAGTGAAACTCTAGAGTTCTCCTTGGCTGACCAATTACTGAGGCGCTGAAGAAGGTTCAGAATGAGGTTGCCACAGCCTACCTACACCCCTCTCAAGAGCTGCTCAGGCAGCTATTTTACATTTAGAAAGGGCTTGGAGGAGTGGTATGGAGTCATTTGTAGGGTAGTCATTGAGTTTTGGAATATTTTTAAAATACATTGATCAGCTGACACTTTTATGTTACACTATTAAGATAGGATATGTGTGTGGAATGTACAGTAGATGGATAAATGTCTTTGATTGGATAGGTCACAACAGCATTAGAGACTGTTTTCCCTTTTTGACTGTGTCCCTTCTTTTTCTGTTGTTAGTGCACCTCAAAGAAATACAAATAGTGCCAGATCTTTTAGCCTCCTTGCAGAAACGAAAGTTGAGTATTTTCCCATTCATGTCTGCCTTCCTCTTCACATTAGAAACATTTTGTGTTCACTAGAAAGAAAATCCTTTGGTGTTTTGTCTGGGCATATTTCTGGAAGATAGGTTACAGACCGGGAGAACCACTTATCAATCATGTCCATGTCTGGATTCTCTATTATGCCACTTTGCTATTTAAAGTGACCAGATTATTCCTTTTCTGGTGTAAAGATTAGATTGGAGGAGATTCTCCTCCACACCTGATGAAACGCCTAACTGTCTGTGATGTAAGCACACTGAACCATCTCTTTAAGGTCCACCACATTCCCAAAAATGATAGTGCTATGTAGTGTCCCTCGTCTTAAGTCATAGTCCTTTGTGTCCCTCCCCACCTTCTTGGTTTTGTTTTGTTTTTAATTGTACAAATACATGAACCAAAGAACAAATGGCTTCAGGCCAAAACAGCTTGCTGCAGGTCCCTTCCAATCTGTATGTCAAGTACTGTACGTATTTGGATACAGATAAGATCAGGAAGTACTCATGCATCCTTAGTGAATAGACAAACCATTTTAAAATAATTAAGCACTCAAAGCCCTGGGCCTAAATGGGCAAAGCTGTCAGATTTAGTTTCTCCTACATTTTAATTTAAAAAGAAAACAATGGATGAAATCCAGTAGTAAGTTGCAACTAGAGTAGTTCATTGAATCAGTGGGGATTTGATGAGTCAACTCCTCTGTAATTTCCATTAATTCAATGGAAAACTGGTGTATCCTCTGAAATATTAGGTTGAAAAAGAGGGAAACTGTAGTCCTAGGATGTAGACATCCTGGGACTACAGTCCCCCCCCCCCCTTTTTGGCCTAACATTAACTCAATGGGCCTGTGACAAACCCAGACCTACTGGGATCTGCCACACGTTAACTAAGCTGCCACCAACCATTCCCTATAAGAAGTCACACAGACCAGGGATGGATTTTTAAACAATAAAAAGAATAAGGTTTATTTTAAATACACACAGGGAAAAATAAACAATCAGGTGAATAGGATAAAGTAACGTGGCTTAGTTTCACTCATACATACACACAGTTTGGTTCACACAGAACCCTTAACTTGAAGCACAGACCCTGAACCTATCAGTTCTGGCTAACCAACAGACACCTGAACTTATCAGGTTGGTACTCTGACACACAGAAGTACCCTGTCTGACACACAGACTCCCACAACAGCTTCTTCTTCCCAGCTGCTGCTTCGTCACATCCCAGTGTCTCTCAGCATCTCAGTGTCTCTTAGTGTCTCCCAGCCTCCCTCTCACCACACAGGCATCACATATATATACAGTACAGCCCCTCCTCCTGATGTCCCGCCTTCCACTCCCCATAGGATGGAACTTTCCCTCCAAACCCATGACAGACAGGTAACATCAGTGCTGTATGTAACACCTCCCCTCTTTATAAGTTGTTTTGTAGGGGGAAAGCTAAGGTGCTTTTCACCAAAAAACAACCTGGGTAAAATACACAACAACAGTCATACATACCATATTATACTTACTTATACTTACATCCTAAGTTAACCATAGCAAATAGGCATTTAAACATTTACCATATACATTACACCAATTTACCTTTATTCATACAAACCAAGTTCAAAAAAAACCCAGGTACATTTAACCTTTGTCACCAATATATACACATAGTCCATGTTCTTTCGCCGTCTTCAATCTTCAGGTCTTCTTGATAAGGCGTCAGCAACACAGTTCACTGACCCTCTGACCACCTTCACTTCAAAGTCATAGTCCTGTAGGTTTAAAGCCCACCTCATAAGTTTGCTATTGTGGGTTTTCATTGTCTTTAACCATTGCAATGGTGAATGGTCAGTACACAGAATAAAATGTCTTCCCCAGATGTAAGGCTTGGCCTTCTGGATCGCGTAGACTATGGCCAAACACTCCTTCTCCACGGTTGCCAAATGTCTCTCACCTTTTTGAAGTTTCCTACTCAGGTAGGACACTGGATGCTGGTCACCATTCTCATCCTCCTGGCACAGAACTGCTCCTACCCCGCTGTTAGACGCATCGGTGTAGATGATGAACTCCCGGTCGAAGTCTGGAGCCCGCAGGACAGGATAGTTGATTAACGCCTCCTTCAACCTCTGGAACGCCGCCTCACAGTCGCTGGTCCACGGGATGCGGTCATCAGCCTTCTTCCTCGTCAGATCGGTCAGCGGAGCCGCAATCTCGCTAAACCTCGGGATGAACTTTCTGTAGTAGCCCACCAACCCAAGAAATGATTTGACTTTTTTCTTGGTGTTGGGTCTAGGCCAATCACGAACAGCTTCTATTTTGGCCTCCAGGGGTTTTATCATTCCTCCCCCTACCATGTGACCCAAGTATTTTATTTCTGGGCTACCCAGCTGACACTTGCTGGCCTTTACTGTTAGCCCTGCTGCACTTAACCTCTGCAGCACTAACTCCAGGTGTATCAGGTGATCTTCCCAGGTGTTACTGAAGATCCCTATGTCGTCAATGTAGGCCACTGTAAAGTCACTGAGCCCTGCCAAGGTCTGGTCCATCAGCCTTTGGAATGTGGCTGGTGCATTTCTGAGACCAAAGCTCAGGACTCGAAACTCATAGAGACCAAAAGGGCTGCAAAAGGCAGTCTTTTCTTGATCCCTGGGATCAATTCTTAATTGCCAATATCCCTTTACCAGGTCCAATGATGAGATGAACCGACAACCCCCTATGGTTTCAATCAGGATGTCTAGCCTGGGCATTGGGTAGGCATCAGGAGTGGTTACACGGTTTAATTTCCTGTAATCGACACAAAACCTAATGCTCCCATCAGGCTTGTCCACAAGGACTATCGGAGAGGACCAAGGACTAGAAGAGGGGACGATTATGTTCTCCCTCAGCATCTCGTCCAGCTCCTTCCGCACCTTGTCCCTATAGGGTCCCGTTACTCGGTATGGGGATACTGCCTGCGGGGGTGCATCCCCTGTGTGGATCCGATGCATCACTCCCTTCACTATCCCCGGCTTGTTGGAAAACACCTGTTGATATTTACTAAGCAGCATTTTTAGTTCTTGCTGCTGGTCTTGGGTGAGTGCAGGACTGATCTTTACCTCCTCTGGGTTGTATTTTACTTCCCCTCTACCCTCCCAGAAGGGTAATTCAGCTTCCTCACTCTCAGCTGCTTTTATCGCGAATAAAACCCTCTGTTCCCCTCGGTAGTAGGGTTTTAGGGCATTCACATGAACCACCCTCCTTGCTTGGTTCTCCTCCTGCTCTATTAGGTAGTTCAGGTCTGACATCTTGGAAATGACCCTATATGGTCCTGCCCATTTGAGCTGCAGTTTGTTCTCTCTGCAGGGCCTAAGCCAAAGCACTTCCTCCCCTGGGTCAAAGTGTCTCTCTCTAGCTTTGTGGTCATACCATGTTTTCTGTCTGACCTTCTGAGCTTGCAGGTTTTCTGCTGCCAGCTCTAGATTTCTCCTTAGGTCATTCATCAAGGTGTCTATGTAAGTCACAACGTCTTGTGGGTCATCCTGGGTGATCTGCTCCCAATCTTGCTTGATCAAATCAAGGGGCCCTTTCACCCCTAAGTGTGCAACAAACATGTCAGAGTGACCCCTTTGTAAGATCATGGGGCGATACTTTTCAGGTACCACCCGCTGACTTCTGTTCCCATCTCCCCCTTTTGAGATATTCCTCAGGGTTTCTCTATATAAAATCCCCTTTTTCTCCAGAAATCTCACTGGGGTTTCAGGTGTTAGCTGGGCGTCAGTCACCTGTTCAAAACACTTTTGGAGAGTGGCGTCTGCCTTTTGCTCCTGTCCAAATCTGCTGTCTGTGGTTAAGGTTTCCTCCACAGCTTCTGAACTCCCCTCTGCTTCCGTCTCTGGCTCATCATTACCCCCCTGAACTGTCCCCGTGGTGGCTTGTGAGCGTGTAATCACTAGCACCCGTTTCACATGTTCAGCCAGGTCATTTCCCACGAGCACGGCTGTTGGCAGAGTCGATGAAATCGCTAGCCGCCAATCTCCCCTCCAGCCTTGAAAGTGGACAGGTACCTCTGCTACTGGCAGAGAGATTACCTGCCCCTCAATCCCTGCCACCTTCATGCTCTCATTTGGGATTATAAACTCCCTAGGAATAATATCTGGATGGCACAGGGTTACCTGGGAACAAGTGTCCCGCAGCCCCCTATACTGACGGTCAAGTATTCCTACGTCCACCCCTGCTGTCTCAAACAACTGAGAATCTGTTTTCACCAGCAAGCAGCGCTTTACCTCCACAAGAGGACCATTTTCCTCAGCCTGATCAGCAGAGGTAGCTGTTCCAGACTGAGTAGCCATGGCAACTGGCTCCCTCAGTGACACTGAGCCTTGCTCTTTCTGGACACAGAACACAGCTTTTGGCTTGGTCCCACTAGAATCCTTAGGCACCATTCCTTTTAGCTGCTTTAATTTCTCACACTCTGAGATTAGATGACCCTTTCCCTGACAGAAATAACATTTTCTGGTGTATTTTGATTCTCTCTCATCTTGTTTTGGTTTTCCCTCCAAAATCTGAGGTCTTAGTTTCATGTCTGAGGGCTTTCCTTCACCATGGGCCCCTCCCCCTTGCTGGCTTTTCCCTGGTCCCTGAGAGTACTTGCTGTAGGTTTCTTTGGGTTTACCTACAGATTTCCCCTCACCCAAGGGCTTTCTTATTTGGGAAATAAAATCTGCGATCTCTGCGGCTGCTGCCACAGATTTCGGTTTCCTCTCCCTCACCTGGAATTTCAATTCCCCATGCAGGACTGAATAGAACTGTTCCAGTGCTATCAAGTCTTTAAGCTGCTCATAGGTCTCTGTCCCCTCCTGCGATAGCCATTTCTCAAGCAGCCTCACCAATTGGGCCCCCACTTGGGTAAAAGTCTGTTCTGGTTTCTTGGTGAGGGACCTGAATCTTTGTCTCAGCTGCTCCGCATTTATCCCATGTCTGGCAAACACCAGTTTTTTAAACTCTGCAAAATCTTTCATCAGTTCCTCAGGCATCTCGGCATAAACCTCAGCCAGGCTACCACTGATTAAAGATCGCATGATGGTCATCTTCTCAGTTTCCCTCACTGAGAAGTCCACAAACGCTCTTTCCACTAGGGAAAAGAACACCTCAGGACAATCTCCCTTGTGGTACACAGGGAATTTCTTCAGGTCAGCCTTAGACAATTGGCCTCCCTCAGAATCCCTATTGTTATTATTGTTCTGGTTCATCATTTCCAATTTTCTTAATTCAAACGCCATTCTTTCTTTTTCCAGAGCAATTTTCTCTCTCTCCATTCTTTCTTCCCTCTCCATTCTCTCTCTCTCTCTCTCTAATTCAAATTGCCGCTGTTTCTCCCTTTCCTCCCTTCTTTCTCTCTCTAACCTTTCTTCTCTTTCCCTTTCCTCCATTTCAAATTGCCTCATCCTCAGTTCATGCTGTTGGGCTATGAGCAATTTTCTAAGTTCTGGGTTCTGCTCTCCTGTGCTGTCACCCTGCACTGAGCCAAATTCATCCTCAGAACCTTGGTCAATCTGGGGGTCTTTCACTTCACTCATGTCTGCTATCTGGCTTCGAGTCAAGGGCATAATCCCCCCTCAGAACAGGCTGCTTTAAAAGTCAAGCCTCAAAATAAAACGACCACTTTTTTCCTTCTTGCCTCAGAACCAGCTCTCCCTAGAGATTGCTGCTGTTCTTCAGCACTCAACTTGCAACAGTATCGAGTCAGAGCCTACCCCCCTCTGCTGGGCCTCTCAGCTGGCAAGCTAGATCACTGTTACTACGCAGTTTTGCCTCAGCTTTTTCCCGCCAAAACCAGGCTGCCTCAGAGCACCTTAATCTAAGTCTCCCCAGTTGGCACGTTCTTCTACTAGCGCACCTCCCCGTGAGGTACACCTAGAAGATTACCTACGCGCCTCAGACTGTCCCTGACTAGACCCCCCTTGCTCTGGGCACACTTGCCAAGGCTTTGCTGAACCACTGGACAACTGGACCAGTCGTATCCCACACGCTGGACACCAATCAATGTGACAAACCCAGACCTACTGGGATCTGCCACACGTTAACTAAGCTGCCACCAACCATTCCCTATAAGAAGTCACACAGACCAGGGATGGATTTTTAAACAATAAAAAGAATAAGGTTTATTTTAAATACACACAGGGAAAAATAAACAATCAGGTGAATAGGATAAAGTAACGTGGCTTAGTTTCACTCATACATACACACAGTTTGGTTCACACAGAACCCTTAACTTGAAGCACAGACCCTGAACCTATCAGTTCTGGCTAACCAACAGACACCTGAACTTATCAGGTTGGTACTCTGACACACAGAAGTACCCTGTCTGACACACAGACTCCCACAACAGCTTCTTCTTCCCAGCTGCTGCTTCGTCACATCCCAGTGTCTCTCAGCATCTCAGTGTCTCTTAGTGTCTCCCAGCCTCCCTCTCACCACACAGGCATCATATATATATACAGTACAGCCCCTCCTCCTGATGTCCCGCCTTCCACTCCCCATAGGATGGAACTTTCCCTCCAAACCCATGACAGACAGGTAACATCAGTGCTGTATGTAACAGGGCCTACTCTAGTTATGACTAACTGTTGGATTTTAATCCAAAAATGTGTTTTGTTTTGTTTTGTTTTTTCAAATATGAAGGCATTTGCCAACATTTGATTAAATTCTTATGGCAAATGGATCCAAAGTAAAATTTTAGTTTTCCCTTCTCTACCCTCAGCAAGTTTTCTCTTTCTCTTTGCCATTACTGCTCTTGCGACAGCAGGCACCTTGCTGCAGTGACCACCCATTCCCTTAGGGGCAAAAGCTGAAGATCTTTTGAAAGTACATTTATGGCCAGTCCGTAAAGATGATTCTGGTGTATTTCCTGAGGTACTGTTCTTTCCATTCAGAACATATCTCACATATCAGAATGCACTGTTGTATTTTTTTCTCAGTTTGGTGTGCAAAGTGAACGTTACCAATTGACTGTTGCTTTCTATGGCAGAAGCTTACCTGCTTTTCCCTTGTTGTGCACAGCTAGGTTACCGCAGGGTGTATAACTTTTACTTGAAGCATTGAACTGAGCCCTAATGAACGTTGTATTAGACATTTAAAACAGAGTAATCTAATGTAGTTAAATATTCTCAGGTAAAATATGTTCAGAGCCTTTGAAGCTGGCTTCATTTAATGTACTTTGTGCAGGGAGTAGGTTTAATGTGTGATAAGTGACAAAGAGAGTTTCTAAACATCATGGTCCCTTCTGAATTCCTTTGCTAGGATTTATTCTTCTTGCTCTCCCAACCGTAGTTCTTACTAATTAGAAAATTTCAAATGTCAAAATGACTTGACATCTGAACATGAGGGGTAGTCCTCCCCACCTCACCTAATTACATGTGATCACAAAGCCCATCAGCCTTCTCATTTTGTGACTCCAACACTGATTGCCAATGATGGGCGGCCAGACTGGAGGAAATGTGCTGGAATTTCTTTATCTACTCATGTTTACATGCTTTTGAACTGCTAGGTTGGTAGGAGCTGGGACAAGTAACAGGAGCTCACTCCGTCATGTGGATTCGAACTGCTGGTCTTTTGACCTTGCAGCCCAGAGGCTTTGCAGTTTAACCTGCAGCGCTACCACATCCCCAATTCTGATTCTCTAGAAGAATATAAATCAAGTCACAAAGTAATTGTTCCTTTATGAATTCCTGGAACATTTCTCAAGTGCAACAGTCTGCAAGCCCTTTATGTACAGTGGATCCTCTACTTACAGAATTAATCTGTATTGGAACGGTGGCTGCAGGTCGAAAAGTCTGTAAGTCAAGTCTCCATTGACCTACAATGCATTAAAAACCAGTTAATCCCATAACCGTCCATTTTTGTTCTATTTTTGTTCCATTTTGGTTTTTTTCTGGTCTGTAGGTCGATTCTCTGACTGCAAGTCGAACCTAAATTTTGCAGCCAGAGAAGTCTGTAACTCGAAAAGTCTGTAAGTCAAGGGTCCACTGTATTTTATTCAAGTTAAACGCTCTCTCCAGTTTGCGTGTCATTATTTCTCTTTCAAATATAGCCTGAGTTTATTCTTAAGCAATATTATGCCATCACCGTAATACAAAGCATGATGATGATAATAATGGTTTTCTGTGGCAAAAACATGTAAACTTTTTCCTGCTTGGATATAGATTCAGAGATAAAGCATCACATACATTATAAAAACAAAGTTTTGAGTTTTGTTAAGATCACTTTTGTGTGTGACTGGTGGCTCTGAGGGAGTTGGATTTCTTACAAGTTTATATAGATGCTAAACTTAGAAGTCTACTTACTATATGCATTACATAGTCTTCTCTACAGTACCCATCATTCCATAGTCAGCATAATAGTTAGGGTTGGTAGGTAGTAGTTTAATACAACTGGAAGAACCCCAAATGGAGAAGACTGGATTATACCTGTCCTATGTATACTGAGACATTTTATAGAAGCTAGGCTTCATTTCTAGCTAACATCTAAGATTTTAAGTACAAGTCAAAATGACATATTCATGTTAATCATTGTTGTTATCATCGTCACCTTGGAATTGCAGAGCTGGAAAGAATCCTATGGATCATCAAGTTTGTTCAGATATGATTTTGCCTTCCCAACCCTGGAATAAAGACGCAAGACAAGAATTATGGATTAAAACACGAGCCACACTTTACCGTGTTTCCCTGAAAATAAGACAGGGTCTTATATTAATCTTTGCTCCAAAAAACACATTAGGGCTTATTTTCAGGGGTTGTTTTATTTTTTTTTCATGTACGACAATCTACATTTATTCAAATACAGTCATGTCATCATCTGCTTGCTGCACAATACTGCACAATGGTGGAGGGCGGGGTTTTACTTAACTAGGGCTTATTTTGGGGGTAGGGCTTATGGGCATCCTGAAAAATCACACTAGGGCTTATTTTCAGGCTAGGTCTTATTTTCGGGGAAATGGTATTAATCGTAATCAATGTTGCCATCCTTTGGTAAAGGGGGGCTTGCCGTAGTGCAGAATCGTGTTAAACTGTAGAGGTCTCAAAGGACCCCTCAAGCAACAAATGGGCGAGTCGCTGGCCCCAAGTTCTCATGGTCTTAAAAGACAGCAAGAACCCAGCTGGCCACAATTTGACCACCCCCCGGACCTCAAGCCAGCTTCTCCTTGTTGACTGTTGGTCCAGTTGTGGCCCCAGCGCATCTTTCCCCCCAAGCACTGTAATCACATGATCCGCAGCACTGGGAGGTAAGATGGGCTATAGCTTACCTGATTTCGCAATGGTACTCACCAGAAAACCTGTTATATCCACACTACCTGCCAGTGCAGCCGGATTTCCACCTCATAACATGCCAGTGCCTTGTTCCAGTGTGGGATAAGTGAAAAATCCCTGCACCCAAAAGCCAATCAGGATACAGGTTAAAATTCCTATCTGGCCCCAGAGGCAACCAGATACACTCACACTAGAATATAGGGCAGGTGGGTGGGGTGCCAAGAAAGGAAGAGGGTGGGGAGAGGAGGGAACATCTCTTAAATAACCTGACGCTCCCCCCTCTTGCCCCGGCCATTCTCGGGAGACTAAGAGTCTCATGTCATCCGGGGAGGGAGGCAAAGGCGAGCCACGCTCCTCAAGCACCGGCTCAGCAGCGGCTCAATCATACATTCCACAATTATTCAAGGAACTATTGAAGGAAAATCCCTTACTGGAAAAGTTCATACCTATTTGCCTGTCCATGTAGATAATAATTATGGAGGAGGCAGAGAGAGTTCCTAGAATCTACATCTCCAAATAAAACCGTCATAGATCTGATGATCCCTTCCCTTTATGATCCTATAAAACAGAGAATGATCTGTTCCTGACTTTAAATTGTCTCTGTAGAGTTGCACTAGGTAAGAAGCAACATATTTCTTTTATCTGTAGCCTGCAGACCCTATGGATTGGAAAGGATAGATGAAGTGGAGGTTGATATACCTATGTGGACTCTGAGAGATTAGGAGTCTGTTGTTTTCCCAGATTTCATTTGTGGTAATAAACCTGCATGACCATCCATCCACTGTATCTTGAAGGTTGTGCTCAGTAAATATATGTTACTCTGTAATATTGTGTGCAGTACTTAGAAGTTGTGTAGAATCATTCCTTCATTTTATACCATATTTTGTATTTTGGTGTAAGGAGAAGGCAACATCATGGGTATTCTGACCAGGCAAAGTATTATTTATTGCTTCGAAAAGCTAGAAATTGCCAAATGTATAACAGCTGCTAATCTCTTGTCTCTGTACCAAGGAATCTGGAAAAGTGAAGCTCCAGTATAAAGTTAGGGCTTGAGCAATGCATTTTAGACAAAGATGGACTGAGGTAATATAGTTTGAGGGTTGTGGGCCAAGTTGTGCAAGCCCTTAATACCTAATCTGGCAACATTCCCATTGGTAATTTTGCCTCAACATGAATCAATGAGATGTCAGGACTTCATTGTATTAGTTTGTGAAGAGTTGAAAGAAGAGGAATGGATTTTTTTAAAATGGCTCAACATTATATACATAGATATGAAACTGTTGTAAAACTGAGATACAAATAGAAGGGGTATGTCTTTATGCTGCATTTGGGTATAAAGATGCATCACTGATCCATTCATATCTAAAGACAGTCAAGCTGTGATTGTTTAGGTGAACTATTTCCTCTCTGTGATGGAAATGGGTGAAATCTCATTTGTTCCCATAAAGCTGTGAAGTGCATAACGTTCTAGCCCTTTCCATGTGTTATTTGTATGGATGACAGTTATACAGGAAGACCAACACTGTAGGCTGAACTAACGTCAGCATTTGACAGCTGTACATTGATTGCATACATTTGAAAAAGAAGTCCAGTATATGAGCGGTGACAGAACTGCCGTGTAATGCATGAAGAGGTCTTGCCTAATTTTATTCTTCACACACACGAATTCAGATTTGTAGAATAATCCTTAGGGGTGTGTGTTTCGTGCAATTAACCTGTTTTGCACCCCACAGGGGGATTGCAGATGAGGTATGCGACTCAGCAGTTAGACTTGCAAAATTAAGCTGTTGTTTGCTTTCCATTGAGCAGTCCCAACACAAAACACACTACATGCAAAATACATAACTGAAGAAAAATGCATGCTATGACAAACAAGTGTATTTTATTGATTGGGAAAGTACTTATGAAAACATGGTAAGCATTGATTGATTGATTGATTGATTGATCGATTGATTGACTGATCGATCAATTGATCAATCAATTTGATTTGATTTGATTTATACCCCGCCCATCTGGCCTATAAGACCACTCTAGGTGGCTGAGTCTAATTTGACCATAAGGTGGTATTGCTTCTGAATATAGGACCAGCCTGTTAAAAAACACTGAAAGGTTCATTATTAGGTTTTTAAGTGGACAGTGACATGGAAAGAAGAATGTAGATTTGTATTAGCAATTTACCATGCCAAAATATTCTAGTTGCAATTCTATGCTTACTTCTGTGAGATTAGTTGTTATAGTTGATATCCCTGGTGCCAGGGATGTCCCAAGCCATTTTGCTTCCTGAAGTGAAGCCACAAGTGCCTCCCACACCCTCCCCTAATTCTCAATTTGATACATAAATTGTGAAAACACATATTTCTAGCCTTTTCTTTTAATATTTTCAGTCCGCGGATAAGTGAAATCATGGATCCCGACCCTATGGATATGGGGGTTGTACTGTATTTTGGTATTCTTGCACATGACCAGAAAATTCTACAAGAAGCCTTCCCCCTCCCTGGCAGGACACATGCAATGTATAGCTCACAGTTGTCTGGACTTTCCTGGCATCCAAAATGTACTGCCCATGTTGGCCACCCTGCTGTCCCTTGCCCTCTATTGGGCAATAAAAAAATATAGACTGTCAAAGCAGTCATCCTGAATCGGTGAGTCCCTGTATGTTTCACTAGATCTCTCAGAATTAGTTGCCACTGATATACCATCAGAAGTAGAGATGGGCATGACCCACATGCTGTTTGGTGCTTTGGCCGAGTTTAGCACCGTGCCTATACAGGTGTTACGTAGATGTTGCAAACTCCCCTCACCTGCCTCCTTTGCATGCTCACCCATTCCCCAGGCAGTGTGCACTTCCCTCCCAGCTTCCCCAGCATCACTGCCCAGCCATGGATTATAGTGCATGTTTCCCTCCTCCATCTCCTATGGTATCTGCTCACTTCCCTGCCTTGCTTCCTCATCTGAGATGATGGTTTGCAAGATCTGGACAGAGCTGTTAATGACAGGACATTTTGGAATTCAGTAACTTAATATAGTCACTACACATCAGCAGTGACTTGGTGGCACATAGCATATTTGGAGTTTTTTTTTCTTAATTACCAAAAAATTGTATAGTGACAAGATGGGTGGAAAGCTCTGCTAGCATTGAGGTAGATCATCCACATACCTCTGCTAGCATTGAGATAGATCATCCACAGCCACAAAGCAAAAAACAAATAAACAACAACCAGTCATTTCACAGTTTAAATGAATGTGATTCTGAATATTTATTCTCTGTTTTAAAAATCTGTTTTAAAACATTTTCTCACCAGAAATAGAAGCTCTTTGCAATGTCTGTTTGGCCAAGAAGGAATTAAAAAGTTCTCTTCCTGAGAGTCATTTAATTTGGTCCTGACTGGGCAGGATCAATAGTTCAGATCTAATGGTTGTTGTGGGTTTTTCAGGCTCTTTGGCCGTGTTCTGAAGATTGTTCTTCCTGACGTTTCGCCAGTCTCTGTGGCCGGCATCTTCAGATCTCCCTTCCTAGTCTCAAACTGAATTTATGTTTATGTTTAGAATATAGAAATGAGCCAGGAAGTCAGCCTCTCTCCCCCCGCCCCCTTTGAAATGGCTATTTTCAAAGTCAGTACAGTGGGGTTTCGACTTACGAACTTAATCCGTATTGGAAGGCAGTTCTCAGGTTGAAAAGTTCTTAAGTCGAATCTGCATTTCCCATAGGAATGCATTGAAAACCATTTAATCCGTATCTGCTCTTTTCGTCCATAGAAACTAATGGGAAGGTGCTATTCCGCCTTCTGCCACTAGAGGGGGATTTTTTTTCCTTTTTTCCTTTTAACCTAAGATGACTTAGCTTTGAAAAAAAGGGGGGAAAAAGAGTTCGTAACTCGAATCTAAGTTCGTAAGTCGAGTCCATATATTCCTATGAGAGGGTTTCGTAAGTCGGAACGTTCGTATGTCGAGCCGTTCGTAAGTTGAGACCCCACTGTATTAGATCACCAGGGACATAGGTGGTGCTGCAGGTTAAACAGCGGAGCCCCTGAGCTGTCAATTGAAAGATCAGCAGTTTGAATCCGTGCAACAAGGTGAGCTCCCATCGCTTGTCCCAACTCCTGCCAACCTAGCAGTTCAAAAACATGCAAATGGGAGTAGATGAATAGGTACCACTTCAGTGGGGAGTTAATGGCATTCTATGTCTAGTCGCACTGGCCACGTGACCACGGAAACTGTCTTCAGACAAACGCTGGCTCAACGAGTTAATCAAGAACATTCATTCAGTGGATGTGTCTCATTTTACATTCTTTCAAAGCTACTGGTACATTTGATATAAACAGTGTTTGTGATAGAGAGAATTCTTTTATACTTAAATATGTATTTAAAGGTAGTTCAGTTAGCGTGAACAACCCTTTGACATTGTTGTCAATTACTTGCTACCCAGAAACAAAATACAACTGAATTGCCTTTGCAGTTACTCATAGTGCTCATGTTATTCAATATGGAGAACACTAAAAATGTCACTCCGATACATTTCCTCTCCATCAAAGGCAAACTGCAAGGTAACCCACTGTAATTCTCTGAAACCCAAGAGAAATCGATTTTCCTTGTCAAGCAAAGAGGTGTAACCTGACAGTGGCCTGACTGGCAAAATGAAAGATGCCGAAAAAGGTGTCTCATTCACAAGGTTCATGAGCGGTGTGTCCTTGAGGTCACTGTTCAGTCAACTCCCAGCAAACAAAATCCTGCAGGCTGGTTCTTAGATTTGAACTTTGCCCACAGGCAGCCATTTCTGTCAAGGATCAAGAGGGAATCTTCTACTTTCTGGACTACAAATCTCCTTGAAGACTGGCAGACTGCTCAGAATGCATAGATGGAGAGAACTGATACATTTAAAGATTGGTTAACCCTCTGAAGAAGACAAATAAATGTTTTTTTTTCTGTTAAAGTTAGATCACAGATAGGGAATCCATGGTCCTCTAGCTATTTTTCAGCTCTAGTACCCACCAGCTCTTGTCAGTCTGGTCAGTGGTGAAGCATGCTGGGCGAGGTAGTTCATCAGCTACAGCCTTGTGAGTTAGTTATTGATGAAAAAAGATTACAAAAGCCTGAAACTGATGTTGTACTGAGTGTGTGATGCATCAGTATTTTTGCATTTTCTTGTTATACTGTGTTTCTTATGTACAGCTTGGACTTCTTCCTGTTAGTGGACATACTGTATGAGGAGGTAATGTACTTACAGTAGCAATCTGAAATTGGACATCGTGCCAGACTCCAGAATACCAAGGGCCAATGTAAGGAAAGGGCAACATTACCAAAGCAGAATGGATTTTGTGCAATGCGTAGCTTGTGAACTAGGACAAAGAAGGCACCTCACCCAAAATTTCAAGAGGCCACCTGCCTGGTTCTGAGATATCTTTGCTTTGTATGGAATACATAACCTTATTTCGGTTTTTCCTCACCACTCTTTAAATATTTCTTAAGATTATGATGACATAGCTGTATGCCTTGATTTGGAAATACTTGAAATTTATTTTTTAAATATGTTTGTATAGCTGAGTAAGCTTTCCCTTAACATCATTTAGTAAAGCCTGTGTAAAGATATCCTTAATTAGCTCTTGAAAATCCTGTTGTTTTTTTTAAACTTTGAAGTTGAATTCCAGTTCTGCACTTGGGAAATCCTGTGCTGGACCATGCCAAACAGGACCAAGTATTCACTCTGTCTTTAACACTGAGGGTCAAACTAAATGATTTGATTAGTACATTTTCTGAAGAAATGCTCCCTCAAGTGGAAAAATACCTCTCCTTGTCACAGCACATCTTTTTCCACATATGCATATATTTTAGTGTACTCTGTTTTCTGATTTGTCATGGGAGGATATACATAGGCTTAATTGCAAGTCTGACTGTTGAAATACCCATTTCTGAGGAAATCTCACTATGTGGGAGGAGGAATACATTGATAAAAGCAAATCTGCAGTCCTACAATATCTAGTTTGATTGTCAGAAGTTCACAAGCAGGACAAGTGTTAGTACTGCCACACAGCAGAAAGAGCAGACGGCTTCCCAAACATAGCAGGGCTAGGTGACCAGATATGACCACTATCTAAAGAGGATGTCACTTGAGCACATTAAGTCCAAACTCTAAGTCCAGAAACAGGACTTGGGGACTGCTTGAAATCAGAGATGAAAGCACATTAATCTTGCAAAAGGGTTGATGCTCTCCTTTCAAGAATCTCTTGCTTAAATCCCAAAGACCAGTCATCAAACAAAGCAAGCTAGTCTGCATACTCCCAGAGATGAAAGTCTTGTTGCAACATTCAGATGTTTTAATCTGTTGATTTTTCTCTTCTAATCATGGGCTATTTCTAATGTCTGAAGGAGTGGAAGGAGAAAAAAAAAAGGCAGGCACTGGACTTGGGGAGCAGAGCAAGCAATTATTAGAATTGTTGAGTTAAACATAAATGATATGGTCTTCTCTAAAACCACCCCCTTGCACCTACCTGGGAAGCAAATATTTGGGCTGGTAGCTGTCCATTCACTTTAGAAAAAATCAACTGCTTTCCTTGTTTGCATGTTCTAATTTGTTTCAAAGGGCTAAAATTATGTCAAGGTTCCAAATCCCCTTATCCTAAAGTTGATAACAGCACAGGAAATTGGCTGATATTACATCAGGGGGTCAGTCTTTATAACTGCTTATTTCCTGAACTGGGTAGTTCTGACCTCTCTAGGTTTCAAACAGGGTTCCCCCAAATTCTCAGACCTGCCTAGAAATGCCAGGAATTGAGTCTGGGACCCTTTACATGTGTTATGCCACAGAGCTCAGTCCCCTCCTCCAATCTTCACTGAATGCCATGCCACTACCCACATCTGTGCAGATGTAACCTACTTCTGCATGCTCAAACATATATAAGATAATAGTTGTTGTTGTGTGCCATCAAGATGCCCCCAATGTGTGACAACCCCATGAATGAGCAATCTCCAAAATGTCCTGTCCCCAACAGCTTTGTTCCTCTCTTGCAAACTCAAGTCTGTGGCTTCCTTTAGGGAATCAATCCATCTCGTAACTGGTCTCGCTCTTTTTCTACTTCCTTCAACCTTCCCCCAGCATTTTGTCTCTTGCAGAGAATCCTATCTTCTCACAATGAGATCAAAGTATGACAACCTCAGTTTCGACATTTTTGCCTCCAGAGATTGTTCAGGCTTTATTTTATCTAGGACCCACTTGTTTGTCTTTCTGGCAGTCCAGGGTATCTACAGAGCTCTCCTCCAGCAACATATTTCAAATAAATCAAAACAAACTAGATAATTGGGAACCCTGCGAAAGCCGACATAGGTATGCTTGTATACAAAGAATAGAGAAGGACTTCAATTAGGGCTAGAAAAGAATTCTGGTGCTTTTGAGATTCTTCACACCCCCTGAGATTCATCGTGAAGCAAGCTTCTCAGACATTTGTGCACTTGTGAGGCAGGGAAGGGTTTTAAAAGAGGGAGCTGTCCCTTGTATCTTTGCAAACATATTTTTAAAGTTTATTTAAAAGATTTTATTTAATACTTTTTAAGGATGGATATTTTAAATGGTTAACATTGTACTTTATTGTGTTTTTCTCTTAATTATTTTGCTTAAATATCTTTTGTAAACCACCTTGGTTTCTTCTACTGAGAGGAAAATGGGTGCAGGGGAATCAATCAATCAATCAATCAATCAATCAATCAGTCAACCAACCAACCAACCAACCAACCAACCAACCAACCAACCAACCAACCAACCAACCAACCAACCAACCAACCAACCAATAGCAACACGTTTCATATGCAGGAAATCATGCATACAGTTAAAATATGTCACTAAATATGTGCAGAATTTTTAAAAATGCACAAAAAGGCATCAATCTAGGGATTGGCAAAGTATGACTCTCCACCTCTCATTGGAATTCAACTCCTCAGCGTTTCTCATTGGCTAACATGAGTGGGTGGGGGGCGAGAAAGTCATTTCTGCACAATCCTGAAGTTGGCATTTCTTTAGATGTGCACAGTGAAGAACAATTAACACCTGGAGAGCTGTGCTTTGCCTTCTCCTAGTTTCCATTTCCTTTTCAGTTCCAGTTTTGGAATCCACCTCAGTTTAAATGCATATTCACGCCAAGAAGGGAAGTGCTTTAAAAGAACCCATTGCTGAAATCCTATTGCTTCGTTATGCATGCAGAACGAAAATGGAATAACATTCAGTCTAGCTAGCAATTCATTAGTAGCTGCTTAGCTGCTGGGATTCTCAGGGGCATATGTGCCCCCTGGCTTGGCATGCATTTGATCACTCCCGCCAGAGCTCATTAATTGCCAGCTGGAAATGAATGAATGTTATGACATTTCCCTACAGTAAGCACAAGACATGTTAGCAGACTCTTCAGAAAGGGAGTATCATAGTGTGTGCAAATTTCAGTGCATTTTGGAAAAAAATGTTTTACGATGTGATATCAGTAAAGGGTAGGGCAGGAATCATAGAACTGTAGAGCTGGAAGGAACTGCAAGGGTTATCAAGCCCAGCTCCTTCCAGAAGCAGGAAATCCAACAATAAAGCAGAATTGACAGGTGGCTGATGAAGGCGGGTCCACCACCTCCCAAACCCAGTGAGATTTATAGACAAATAATCAAGACTGATAATTTTTCACATACATCCCTCACTGTAACTTCCAAAGTGAACCAAAGTTCTTGGCCAAATTATACTAAGCTAGGTTATGACTATTGTTTTTGGTAAACTGCATTTTCCAAAAAGTCCAACTTCTCCTAGTCCTGAACTTTTTGAAAAAAAGTGAGAGCAACCCTCTCTCCCTTAATAATTTGAAGTTGTCAACAGAGCAGAACGAAAATATGCAATGCAGTTCTGTATGTATTTCTTTAATGTAGGTTATGCTGCATTCAGTGAGGTTTTCTCCCAAAAGGTATACATAAGATTCCACCCTAAAGATGTGCACATGTTCCTGGGAATAAGTCCTAATCAGCTCAAAAGAATTTACTTTTGAGTAGGTATGTATATCATTGCATTGGACAACGTGTCATGCACCCTTTTAACACACAACAAAAGGGAGTTTATATTGCCTTAAAGTTTAAGAGAAAATGCAGCATTAGCAGCCTTGTTTTATGAATGAAATTTCTTCAGAATTTTGTGGTCAAGAGATGCTGAATTCTGTCCTGCTGAATTTCAGATTCGTTATGTGTGGTAGTGAGTGGCAAGTGCTGGCTTTTACGCATATATGTATTTTATTGGGCAAGTAACTACAGATGGCTCCTTCAAGTAGCAGTGCTCTATGTGGGAATGTGAGTCAGAATACCTTATTGGAGGTAACGTAAGTGTTTTGGTACTTCCACAGTGTGTGCAACAGAAGACAGTTCCACCCCCACAACCTCCACCCCCATAGGAGGGCCAGTTGCAATCTGTGTTTTTGATGAGCGAAGATAATTACCATCTTTCTGTCTAGACACCATGCTGGGAGGGTACATGCTTGATCAATATGTCCAACCAGCATGTGAAAGAAAGGGAAAGAAGGAGACTGGTTTAATACACATGTATCTTTGCCTCTTTTCTCTCCTTCCTTTCTAAGGCAGGTAGTTTTCTTACCTGGTTCTACCTTCCATCTTTTCAGAAAAGGAAGGGTGACCTGACCTCTCTTGCCACTTGGGGCAGAAACCCAAAGGCTGTACCAAAATCATGGTGTTTCTTCTTGAATGAGATAGTCCATTCACAGAAGAAGGACTACTTGTTAGTAGTGGCCCTTTTCACCTGCCCTACCAGAGAAAGAAAAAGAAAGCTGCAAGGTGATTTTTTCCCCCCACCAGCCTGGCCTCTCCTCTGTGAGGATCGCCAGAGCCAGGCATTTTCAAAATAAAACTGCCTTTGAGGGTGGCTGACTTGTTCTTCTCTTCTTTCTCCTCCTGGGCTATCATTGCCATCTCAGCCACTTCATCAGTGATGCATCCATCTCCTTCTTGCCAGTGTGGGGTAGGTGCTGCCGCCACCATGTCGCTTTATCCTTCTCCAGTAACAGAGTGTATGGGTGCTGTTGTAGAGGGATTCCCTTCCTCTTTATTTTTATTTTTTTAATAAATGGAGAGACGGTTGGAGCCAGGCATTCAGGAAGCATTCTGCTGTAGAGAGATGTGTGGAGTAATGCAGGGTGGTAGCTCCCAGAACAGTAGGCCCTTACTAAGACAGATGTGGGAGCAGCCTTGCTTAAGAGTAAGCTGAATTAAATGGTGCTGTTGGTAGCAGTTTATAAATACAATAAAATAAATGGCAGGGATAAATTTCTACATACTGTATAGAAACCCTTTATTAACTTGGTTAGTCTTGTTTTAAATCTATCCCACACTCACTCTCTAGTGATATTATTAATGCACTATTAGTGCTTTACTATCCAAGTTTGTTTTTGAACAGCACTTTAGTAGGTCAGTTATAAGGCAGATCTGGATTAATAACAAATATATCACTTCAAGGTGTTGATAAAAGGATTCTTTCTGCTTTTGAGTGGAAAAAAAACATGTTGAATACAGCAGAATATTTGCAGCTCATTAAGAGAATAACACTTGCCTCCAAGCTGATACTGCAGAACTGATTGGACACTGAAAGTTCTTTATATTCAAAAGTAGCCTTTTCAAACTCTGTTCCTATGCATTCTTAAAATGTGTTAACCTACATTTGACTGTTCAAATAAGTTTTGACTCTGTAGCGTTAGCCTTTGACTGTGGTGTAATTTTGGCAGTGCATTAAGGAAATGAGATGTAGCTCTTCGTCTAATACCTAGTCTGTCAGATAAGCAAGCATTAAAACAGTTTGTACACCAGTTTACTCACATTTATCAAGGGAACTGACAAACTAGGCATTTAAATAGGTGTAAATTTAGCTGTCTCCTGACACACAGAAACTTGCCATCTGTTAATTACATAACAAATGCAACTTGAAAGAAAAATAGGCATTGCAAAAATCTGCAAAACTCTCACCAAACCTTCATTGTTGTTGTTTTGTTGGGAATACTTTGTGATCTACAGTACTTTGAAAACACTGAAATGCAACAGTTATTCTGTGTCAGTATTTCACTTCTATTATTATTTCTCCACCATTCATTATAAGTATGCCAGTGTGCATGCTTTGAATGGTTTTTTCCCCAATTGACATTAGTGTTGAAAGAAACTGTCTTTATAGAGTAAGGAATGGATCATGTGAAATCAAATATCACATTCAATCCAACAAGAAAACCTTTATTAGTAAGAAAATTCCGTGTCTATCTGCATAGATTAACACGATGCCAGGGAAGGTTAATGGCTACAGTCTTATGTCTATCTAACATTAAAAAGGCTATAAACCGTGGGATCATTTACAACAGAAGTAGGCAAGCTTAGGGGTAAGGAGCTAAATTTGTGCCCCCAGCTGGAAACGGCTTTCAGCCATTTATTTAAAAAGCAAAGTAATTAGGAAGTGCCCAGGTGACTTCCTGGAACAGAAACTGACCTATTTTTGTAGCAAATCTATTTACCAGGCCTTGTAGTTGGAGACCTCAAAAATGCCTAAGGGGCTGCATATGGCCCAAGCAATGCACTTTGCCCATCCCTGCCATGACAGTTGGATTGATATACAATGTTGTTAGGTTTCTAATGCCAGTATATTCTCTAAAGCCCCATGGAATTCTGCTGTATCCATCATGCTCTTGAATTCCAATATCCTACTTGCCCTTAAAAAGAAAGTTGTACCCTAATAGAGCAACTATGCCAGTCATTAGGGCCAAACTGGAGACATGTCTCCTTCAGTATCATCTCATTAAAGCATATTGACTCACAGGTACACTTAGGTACAATTTCAAACAGACCCAGAATTGCTGGCACAACTGTTTTTCATGGAAAAGGAAGTATGCTATCCATGAGTGAGACACTTGCTATTCAAGATGAAAATAATAACAATTGTGTGTCATCCAAGTCAGTTCTGAACGATGGCAACCCTTTTCAGGATTTTCTAGGTCGAGAGTACTCAGAGGAGGAGGTTTACCATTCTCTTTGGGGGCATCCTAGGACGGTGTAGCTTACCCAAGACTGTGCAGGGTGGCTTTTTCTGCCTGGAGGTACAGCAGAGAACTGAACTCCCAACCTCTTGCTCCTCACCCAGAGACCTAAACCACTGAACTTTTCAACTTAGGGTCCTTATGGGAGCGCTCTCACCTGGCACCCTCCAGATGTGTTGCATTATAACTCCTATAACCCTAACAAGCATGGCCAGTGGTCAGGGATAAAGCAGGTTGCAGAAAGTTTGTTCACAGAACAAGATACTCCAAAATGTTTAGCAAGCATAGATTTAGGACAAACAAGGGATGCTTCCACAGTGCCCCATTTGCAGACATTTATGGAATAACTAGTTACTAGGCAATGTTGTCTTCAATGTACAACCCTTCAATACCTTTTCTTTGTTTCTTCTGACCATTTTCTCACTAGAGGAAGTTGTTTGAAGCAACAACAACAACAAAAAAACAGAAAACAAAACAAAACAGAATAGCTGGCAAAAAAGCCCTTTAATTGTGATCCATAGGCACTTTCGGTTGTGAAGCATCCAACATTTTCTTTAGATTTGTTTTGTTAATTTGCAATTTTTATAGTGTTATTTCAGATTTTAGATATTCATTGTTTGCAACGGTGACTGTGCTATACAGATTGGTGACTGTCTTGAATTGATAGGCAGGATAGGCAGGGTATACATCAAATAAATGATAACAACGAGCAAGTTAAAGAAGGTAGAAGGGCATGTAAACAATGCTGTAGTGGAACTAGGGCTTCTAGAATGGGGGCTTTGGGGAAACTGATACAATGACACTCTGAGTTTATCTGCACTCCTTAACAATAGATGGAATGGGGAGGATTTTCTGAGGGATAATATATACTTGTCAGATATCACTGCTGATGTATTTGGAGGGTGGCTTTATCTTAACTGGGCAATGAAAGCCTATGAGTTTTACCAGAGGCCTGCTTCTGGAGATGAACAATGCTAAAACTGTTTTGTTGATGTGGAGCAACACAGCTACTGTATTCAGGTTACACTGTCCTTGGGAACATGACTTTGGAGACTGTCAGAGCCTGTGCTTGAAACTGCATGGCACTATGACACTGTGCACAGGAGTGGAAAACACCTGCCTCTTTCTTCATTCTTTCCTTTGTTTAAAATAAACTGTCTCATTATATGGATGTGGCATAAGGGTGACGGTTCTCTGCGGATGCAAAGCAGACGAGGTCGGCGACACATGTTGCTCTTATCCACTCTGCTCCTTGCTACTCTCAGAATGCCTAATGTAATGTGCATTTCTGTCCCGTGCCTACGTGAGGAGAACGAGTGAAGATGAAGTGTTCTTGTATTAACAAGAGAGTGCGGGGACTATAGAACACTTGAAGGTGCCTCTGTTAAATCATACAACTGAGGGGATTTACTGAGCTGTAATTGTAAAAGGGACGTAGTGCTGCTGAGGGTTTAACTGCAGAAGCCTCTGTGCTGCAAGGTCAGAAGACCAGCAGTCGTAATATCGAATCCACGCGATGGAGTGAGCTCCCGTTGCTTGTCCCAGCTCCTGCCAACCTAGCAGCTCGAAAGCGTGCAAAAATGTGAGTAGATAATTAGGGACCACCTCGGTGGGAAGGTAACGGCGTTCCGTGTCTAGTCACGCTGGCCACGTGACCACAGAAACGGTCTTCGGACAAACACTGGCTCTATGGCTTGGAAATGGGAATGAGCATCATGCCCTAGAGTCAGACATGACTGGACTAAATGTCAAGGGGAACCTTTTCCTTTAACTAATTGTAAAATGGACTTAGTTTTCCACACTAATGTTTTCTTAGAACATATAGAATATTTAGTTGGGTTTCATTTATCATTGTTTGTTGGCCTAGTGGCCTAGTGGCGTGCTAATAGTGACATTCAGTGAGGTCAGTGTCAGAAAGCCCATCTCTGCCTTAACAGTGTGAGAAATTGTGGTTCTTTGAATTTCTTCAGCCATCTTGTGTTAGGACAAGACAGTGAGGAGCCTTTTTAGAAGGTGTTTAATTATTCAGAAGCACTTTTCCTTTGCTTAAGCCCCTGATTAACCCTTGAATGTTTCAACATGTCAGGAGTAGAAATTAATAGAAGGATTTTTGGTATGAGGACTAGAAATTGATCTTAATGAGGGTTCCTTCTAGGATACTACAGCTGGAATGATCGTACTAGGAGGTTTGCAATTACTGCCATGCGTTGCAGTACATGTGGAGGAGACCCGATGCCTTCTTTATCAGAAATGTATACAATGAAAAAGGAAATCATTTCCTCAGCTTTGGACTGCTTCCCTAAAGAGACACACCTGGCAGCACCTTTGCAACCCATCAATTCCATGTTAAGACATTTTTCTTCATTTAACTAGTCATTTTAATTTGTGCATTTCTCTCGTTTGTGTTACAGGTTTTATTTCTTTAGTGTTAGAAAGAAATCTAATGGTGTCCCTTAATCAACTGGAATGCAAAGGTGAGGGAATTGATTTCCCTCCCCCAGCCCACTATGGCTATTCTGGAGGTGGTGGGCTTCCCAGATTTTGGACATTATGGATGACTGTAGAGAACACAAAGAGAAGGGAAGGTATTTCTGAGCAAAGGGATGTCCACTTAGCAGTGATGGATTTTACCCTCAGCAGTGTTTTTTTTTAAGACTGCCTTAGTTGTTTTTAAAATATACTTTTGTAACCATTCTGGAATCTGATGTGATGAGGAGTAACGTAGAAATATTTCAAATAAATATGATTTCTATTTCTCACATTTTTCTATATGAGGGAAAGGAAATGTGGTTATTGGATTGTAAGCTATTGGACTTTAACTCCCATTACGCATCACCTTTAGTCTGGCTGATAAGAGTTCTAGTCCAGCAACATATGGAGGACCACTATGTTCCCCAACTGTGTTCTACATTAGATGTCCATTTGAGTCAGGAGAAGAAAGTTATGTCGAGAAAGGGCTGTAGCTTAGCAACAGAGCACATTATTTACATGTAGACGATTCCAGTATCAAGGCCTGGTATCTCCAGGTAATAGAAAAGAAGATTCTTGACTTAATATGTTCGCGAAGGCTTTCACAGCCGGGATCTAATGGTTGTTGTGGTTTTTTCTGGCTCTTTGGCTGTGTTCTGAAAGTTGTTCTTCCTAACGTTTTGCCAGTCTCTGTGACTGGCATCTTCAGAGTAGCAAGGACCAGAGCACAGAGTGCTGTCTTCTGAAGATGCCGGCCACAGAGACTGGCGAAACGTTAGGAAGAACAACTTTCAGAACACGGCCAAAGAGCCAGAAAAACCCACAACAACCATTCTTAACTTACATTCTCAATAGCCATTTCTAGTCAGTGTTGACTAACTACTGAGTTAGATGAACCAGTCATCTGATGCCATATAAGACAATTTCCTATTGTCCTATCCAAAGTAGAATTCTCACACATATCTCTCTGTGTCACTATCGAGGCATATGGATGTCATTCCTGGTACATGAAGCATGTGGTACATGAACTTCTTTTCTGCTCCTATTCCGGTATCTTACAAGCAAATCATATGAGCTTAGGCCTACAGTTTTCACTTACATATTTGTACTGTTTCCAACATATTCTTTTAAGAGCAAGTATAAAGATTCAACTGTGGGGTCTGCTGTTAATTTCCCAGGTGTAAACAGGAGAAAAGCAGTAGAGGGAGGAAGAGAGGGAGGATGTAGTGGTGCTAGGGCTCACAGAGTCAAAACTGTAGGGATGATGATACTGTGTGACACCACTATCCCTCAAACATTTGGGCAACCCCAATAGTACCATATTGGGGAATGGATTTTACCCACAGCAATGAATGTTGTAGTGGGATAGTCATGCTGTAATCTGATGTGGTAGAGACTTGTTCCTAACTTGCATTAAGATCCATTAGCTTCGCAAAAGATATACTGCTGGTAGAGATGAAGGTCACTTCCCCCCCCCTCTATTTGCCTCTTCTATTATGTTTATTTTATGTAATACAGTACTGTTTTATATATATTTATTGTTCTATTTTATGTTGTTACCCGCCTAGATTGGTCTTAACCAACCAGATAGGTGGGATATAAATAAATAAATAAATGAATGAATGAATGAATGAATGAATGAATGAATGAATGAATGAATGAATGAATGAATATCTCTGCTCTCAGAAATATCAGCTGTGTTGTTTAAATCAATAAACACATTTGTCTTCATTTTTCACTCTCCTTGGGGTCATAACTATGGAAGCTATCTTGGTGAGCGCCTGCACCTCAGAATCTATCATGGCACCACTGGGAGCAAGTCAGTAGGGTGTGCTCTGAGAAAGAATGCATATCTAGCAGCCTTTTGTTTTCTGAGGAAAGGTGGGGGTCCTATTTCTTCCTTACAGTTTGGCTCCTGTATGTGAGGTTTTTTTTTCCCCTGAGAAACTGCACAGAAATGTTGAGGGGGCGTCTCTGAAATGTTCTGGTCATTTCTCTTGGAAAGAACTCCAACTCCAAGCTGCTTTGGATTACTACAGTTCCTGTGTAGCATGGCATCTTTCCTGCACAGGATTCACCAAAAAGGGCAATGAGCTGTGCAGGATATGGCAGTTGCCTGTGCAGAACAATAAGGGGAGGGGGGTTAAAAAAGACTCAGAAAACTGCCAACAGCAAGGATACTTGTCAGCTCTGGGTAGAGATGGCATAGTCTAAGGGAGTTCCAAGTGGGTATTTGCCTAAAGAGATCAGAGACAAGCACTTGAGACCCAAGCAAGCAAAGAACTGACTTAGTTCCACAGGTGGACATGTTGCCTCAAAGGTACTTTAGGTGATGTATACATAGTCTTGGTATGAAACCATATGTTGCTTCAGTGTGTTGTTGTATGAGTCTTACAGGATGTTGCCCTCTATGTGCAGTGGTGAATGCCAAAGTGGTAGCTGAGGGAGGGAAGAATTATGTCAAGTTACAGGGGAATCTTTGTTTCTAACTTTAGGTCCTTCTTCAGTTATCAGTAATGACGACGATTCAGCAAGTCCTCTCCATCATATCTCGAATGGGAGCAACACTCCATCTTCTTCTGAGGGCGGTCCTGATGCTGTAATTATCGGAATGACAAAAATTCCTGTTATTGAAAATCCTCAGTATTTTGGCATCACAAACAGTCAACTCAAGCCTGACACATGTAAGTACAGACATTTATACATTATTACTGTCACAGATTTCCCCCCCCCTCGGGTTGTGTACAAGAAGTAAATAGTGAATGAAGAAAAGAATCCTCAGATTAAGCCCAGCTCTGTTCATTAGGGTTCACTGTCATTAAGCATGCAGAAGACTGCAGCCTAAAGGTATTCCTGAAATGGTAGAAGCAGGGACAAATTGCATGTTAGGTCTCAATTATTTCTTCAGGCATATACTGAACACATTGATATATGACAGACTTCAAAGCACAAAATGTAGTATGCATTTAGTATGCGAAGTAAGTAGTAGTGGTTTTTAAGTAGAGATGTGCATTCAGATTTGGAAGTATTCAGAATTCACTGAATAATGCCGTATTCCAGAATTCTTGCTCACATAGAGATCCTCTACTACATTGTCTGCAGACTTTGTCTGCTTGAAGAAAGCAACAATGGAGGGTGTGAGGCTGGGCACTCCTTTATTCGCATGTTGCATATAGCAGGATTAATGTTACCTGTATAGGGCATAAGTAGAGTCCAGATCTGAATGTTATTCACTGTATTACCATGATTTGGTGAAAAAAAATGATATGGCAAAATCATATCACATCATTTATTATATGAATAGTGTGTGTTGGATAGATGGTCTTTAAAATGGACATTTTTGCTTCTGAAGTGAATTATAATGTCCCAAGAACATTCTACATAGCCTAGCATTTGGTTTTGAAAATGCAGATTCATTATTAATGAATCAGAAAGATTTTGAGTGGTGTTTCCAGCCTTTAAAACTTTAAATATTGTGTATGTATAAGAAGAAATAATGTAGAATAGCTTTTTGCTCCTAAGTCTTGGCAGCATTTTTACTTATTTGGAAGACTGTGTAATTTCTGTTTCTTTATTGCCACAAATCTGCTTCTTAAGTATGGTGTAATGCTTCATTTTTAGCTTATACCTGCAGGTCAGTATTTTCCATTTCTCCAGTAGATCGATTGTCTCTGGAGTTTTTCTATAGACTATTGATCAGGGCAATTGCTCTTCTCATATCCTGTTCCTCTTGAAGAGTTTGGAAATAATTCATTAAAAAATTAATTCATTGCCCCTAATTTATTTAAAATTTCAACAACAAATTAAACATTTGTTATTTTCATGAATAAATGTTAGTGATGTTAACTTTTGTGAGGAGCAATTCATTCCATTACAGGGGAGTGTGGCTGGATGTGCTAACTATTTTTGGCTAAATTTTGCCATTTTAATTATATTTTAGCATTTTAAACTACAATTAACATACCAGATCAATTTAATAATTTTTTCTTTCAATACACGAATGCCAACAAATTAATTTTGTTTAAAGATTTGATTGTAATACATTGGTTTTAACAGAAATGATTCCAAGCTCTGCACTTTCTTCAAATGCATGCTGGTAGCCCAAGGGAGAGGTAGCCATCCAACTGAAATGAGAGTTGCAGTGGTGAGGATGCTCATAATGGTTGGAATTACCCTTTAAAAGTAGTTAAGCTGTGAGATCATTGTGCATAGAATTTTTGCAATGCAAGAACCAGCATTACTCATAATTGCTTGATACCATTGTTATTGATCAGGCCACAGCACTGCAGTGAAATAATTCTTAGTGTGGGGATACATGATGGCTTTCCATGGTGATAATCTTTTTGTTTGAAATACCAGAGAGTTTAGGACTATCCCCAAGCAGAAACTAACCTTCTTGGGAATCTGTTTGTTTTACAGCTGTTATTGAGAGCTATATTACGCGCTTAATCCTTTCACCTTTCAGACATGCCACTCTTGTTAGTCCATTGCTATCTTTCATGAAATTTCTGGATGTTGAAATTTCCAAATAGACACAGGGGAGAGGAGAGGAAATCTAATGAAAATGTTCCACTCATATACTTGGTCTTAATGGCCCTTTTTATGGCAGAATACTAAGAAAATACAGTGGTACCTCGCATAACGAGTGCACCGTTTAATGACGAATTCGCATAGCGATCCGTTTTTTGGGATCGCTAATGTGATCGCATACTGATGCTTTCTATGGTTGAAAATCGCTTTGCGATGATCAGTAAGCGTTTCGCTTACCGATTTTCGCATAGCGATTTTTTTAAAACAGCTGATCGGCGGTTCCAAAAATGGCAGCCGGATGGGGAAACATCGCAGAAAGGTGAGTTTTGGGCCCCATTGGAACACATTAAACAAAGTTTAATGCGTTCCAATGGGTTTTTTCCCGTTCCGTATAGCAATGTTTCCCCATAGCGACGGTTAATCTGGAATGGATTAACGTCGCTATGAGGGGCACCACTGTACACAGATGGATGTTCCTGTTTCTGGTGAAACATTGGCATACAGTAAATTTTAGGGAGAAACAGCCTGGGACCGTCTAGAATGCTATGGACTACATTTTATCAATCCCAAATCTTATGCCTGCTGGTTGGAGCTGATGAGAGTCATAGTCAAAACTATCCGTGATCTAGCTGAAACAGCCACATTAGAGTAAGACCCTTTAATAAGATACATAAATGGTCCAAACAATCAAGCTACTTCAAATGGTGCATGAATTAATACTTTGACCAGAACTGCCAGCTAAAACAAGCTGAAAGAACTTTTGCATTTATGGTCAGCTATGTAGTACTGTGATCAACAATCAAGCTTTGAATGTGCTTTATTAGTGGCCAGCAGTGTAGAAATCAATAATTGTGGCCGAGACATTAAACCCTGTGAACTGAACAACTCTGAAAATGGATTCCGGTCCTGCACAAATCAGAACCAAATGGCTGTAAGAAGTTGTTCAGCTGGATCAGACCGAACTTCATTCTTGTCCTATTTCCAGTAGTTACCAGCCAGATTAGTCTTCAATCCATATGTCTTTCAAACTTCAGGGGAAATAATTCTTTTAAGAGGAGACCAGAAATGTAATAAATTATGGATTGTCACCATAATTTTGGTCCAAACAATGCAATTCGTGTCTTTCTACAGTTCCTTTGTCCAACACATTTTCTTTGTCCAACATGGATCTCATAAGAAAAGCCAAATAGAGCTTTTAAAAACACCAACACCTGCTGTTTTTCTGAAAACTCCCTTGTTGCTTTAATTTGCATCCAAATGAAGTAATGGTCTCTGCACTTTGAAGTCTGTTCCCAAAATTCTGTTTTCCTAGTCTCTGCTGAACAGACAGAGGGAATGTGTGTGAAATATATATCCTTCACTTACAGGAAGGACAAATCTATCACTGTGGTTTGATACTAATAGAAAAATGAAGAGCTTTGCAAGATTTTAAAGTAATCCTATGAAATAAAAACATAAGGGGTCCTGAAAATATCTTTCAAAGGAGATTTCGCCACTTTGTAGGCACAAGACATCAAAAAGATATTCCAGACAAACTCTCAAATCAACAAGCACCAAATGCTTTCTTTATGTGCCATCTATTTACAATGTCTTTCCTTCGTTCTCCCATTTTAACCTGAGAAGTAAATTAATTTTAATCTTCACTGGATTCTTGTGTCTTTCCAAGCAACGTCAGAATGTTGGTGGTCATCTTGAATGCCTAGGCAAGCTTGGACCCCAAGAGACTTATGATCTTGTCCTCCCTGTTAAGTTGTCTTGGGGAGGGGGAAGTGTACCGTATCTTGCTACTGTTGGAGTTATGGTTGGTGGGAACTTGTGGTAGGGCCTTTTTCATTGTGGCACTGTCATGCTTTGCCTCAAAAGACTCTGTTCATCCTCTCTGTAACAGGGTTTTGATATTTGATGAAAACATTGATAGTCGGCCCTGTTTGTAGGCTTGAACACATCATGCCTTGTGTTAATTTCTGGTACTGTTTCAATGTCTCATAATTTTATATCATAGTGGCCAGAACCTTGTTGACAATTTATGGTTGCATAAA